>NW_006442508.1:3019377-3039102 GCF_000325575.1 Pteropus alecto | reverse complement strand
ATGTGGTCATTTCTTGAGAATGTTCCATGTGACTAGAGAGGAATGTATAAGCAGCTGTTTTGGGATGGAAGGCTCTGTAAATGTCAATTACATCCAGTTGGACTAATGTGTCATTTAAGGCTGTTATTTTTTTATTGATTTTCTGTTTGGATGATCTGTCCATATCTAACAGTGGGGTATTGAGGTTCCCTACTATGACAGTATTTTGGACGGTTTCTTCCTTTAGTTTTGTTAGTAATTGCTTTACATATTTCGGGACTCCCTGATTGGGAGCATAGATATTAAAGAGTGTTATGTCTTCTTGGTGCATGATTCTCTTAATCATTATGAAGTGTCCCTCACTATCTTTCTTGATCTTTTTTTTTATTTTAATGTCTATTTCATTTAATATTAGTACTGCTACTCCCATTTTTTTCTGAATGCCATTTCCTCAAAATATCATTTTCCACCCTTTCACTGAGTCTATATTTGTTTTTGGAGCTGTGTTATGTCTCCTGGAGGCAGCATATGGTTGGGTTTTGTTCTTTTTGATCCATTCTGCAACTCTGTGCCTTTTTATTGGTGAGTTCAGTCATTTACATTTAGGGTGATTAGTGAAATATGAAGTCTTCTTATAGCCATTTATCTTTTGCTTCCTGGTAGTTCAGTGTTTCCATTGCTTCCTTGTCCTTGTGTTTCTGTTTTCTTTATTTTTTTGGCTTCTGTGGCTTTTCCTTCTGGTTCTTCTTGTTTTATGTTATATATTTCAGTACTGAATCTTTGGTGTGTGGTTACCATTACGAATATGAAAAGGATAGTTATGTATAAACAGGCATCCATTTTCTTCTGCATATGCCTTTTCTCCTTTCTCAATTTTTTCCTATGCATGCTGAACATTCATTACTACCTTGCTGTAGCAATTCTCTTCTTATTATTTAAGCATATAATGCCCTGTTCTTAGTAAGGATTGCACTCCTCTGCTTGTATTTGCCTGATAGTCATCTTACTCCTAATTATGTACTTTTTTTGTTTTGTTATTTTGTTTTAAGTGAGCTGACACCTTTCAGTATTTCCTGTAGTGCAGACCTCGTAGGGGACAATTCCTACAATTTTTGTATTCCTGGAAAAGTCTTAATTTCTCCTTAATATCTAAGTGAGAGCTTAGCTGGACACATTATTCTAGGCTGGTAGCTCCTTTCACTTAATAGTTAAAATATTTGATTCCATTCCTTTCTGGCTTGTAAGGTTTGCTCTGAAAAGTCCTACGATAATCTAGTGGGTTTTCCTTTGTAAGTTACTGTCTTCTTTTCTCTGGCTGCCCTGAGAATTCTGTCTTTGTCGTTGATTTTTGATAACTTTAATCCAATGTGTCTTGTTGAAGGTCTTTTTCGGTTGAGATAATTGGGTGTTCTGTTGACTTCTTGAATTCCAAGCTCCAACTCATTCCTGAGGTTTGGGGAATTCTTGTCCACTATTTATCTGAAAATGCTTTCTGATCTCTGCTCCTTTTCCTCACCTTCAGTAATGCTCATTTTTCTTATGTTTCCTCTCCTGATGGTATCAGCTAGTTCTTGTATTTTTCTTTCATTATTTTTCATTCTTTAGTTTCTCTTTTCTTCCTTCTGATTTATTTCTAAATTTCTTTCTTCGATATCACTAATCCTTTCCTCCATCTGGTAGACTCTATTTCCCAAGCTTGGTATGTCATTTTTCAATTTTTGTAGTGTGTTCTTCATCTCAAGAAGTCGATTTGGTTCTTTTTGAAGTTTTCAATCTCTTTGCTCTGCTCAACCATTGTTTTTCAATTCCAGAAATTGTTGTTTTGAGTTGTTTTGAATTTCATTGAGCTTTTTCAGAAGTATCATCCTGAATTTTCTGTCATTTGTTGCATATTTCTATGTCTGTAAGCTTATTTTCTGCATTTTTTCTCTTTCTTTCTGAGATGCCTTGTGACCTTTAATGGAGTATTTATCTGCTTAAGCATTAATGGAATTATATTCTGCTATTTTTCCAGAAAGAAGATTTATTATATAAAAGTCTCTCCTTAGCCTGCTGCAAAGAAGGTGCTTTTCTTCTGGTTTCCAGTAGGTGGCATCTAAGCCTCTTGGATGCCTGCTTTATATAAAGCCTTAAAAATGCCTTTTTATTTTTTGATAGTTAATAATGCTCACTACCCTCTGTTTCAGTCCCCGTCAGTGTTAGCACCAGTTTTGGTAGTGTTCAGATCCCCTGGGGCTCTGCAGTGATTGGTCTCTGAGGGTATTGGGCGAGGGGCCTTCTGTGTTGGGAGTTGGGGGCTGCAGCTCAGCCTTGGTTTTGCAATTGAGGCTGGTAAAAATCAATTGTTCTTTGTCTGCGGTCCCGTCCTGTTTCTTTGCTTTCTGCCCTGATTACTGGACCCTGTTTCCGGCTGCTAGAAACTCCAGCTCTTCCAGGCAGGCTGATCAGGGAAGTCACCACACCTTCACCCCTCCCCCTCCTCCTGCAAGGAACTCCAGCAGCTGCGAGGGGCACCTTCTTTATTTCTCCCGGTCCACCGCCCGGTAGCTCTTATGTGCAGATCCTACACTCAGAAGTGTTGGTGTACAGTTTGGGTGTTTTTTGTTGAGTTTTAGATGTTCAGCTTATTGTCGTTTTAAGGGGAGAGATCTGAGAATGTCTCTCACTCTGCCATGTTTCTCAGAATTTGGAGAATACTTTTAATTATGACTATGCATGTGGTTTGAAATAAAGTTTATTTTTTAAATGTTATGATTTTGGGGCTTTTTTTTTAATGACTTCCCAAAAGCAAGTTTATTATAGTGTCTACATGTAAAGAGTCCAATGGAAAAAATACAAAGTCTTGTAGATACTATTACCAAATACAGCAGTTATTAAAATACTGGTACTATATTTAAATGTATCTTTTATCAATTATATCTTGTGATGTACACAAGATACAGGAGAACGCCTCTTAATTACATTTACATTATGAAATTTAATTATAAGATCCGAATAGTACCATAATTAATTTTTCAAGAAGCCTCTATATACCTAGCACTTATTAAGTACTTGCCCCCTGTCAGGCACTGTGCTAAATGATTTACATATATCTTGGTAGCTTTACTCAAGAACAAAATCATGTGAAATACATATCATAGCCATCATTTCACAACCGAGGAACCAAATCTTAGAGAGCCAATTGACATATCCAAGATCACATAAGCAATAGGCGGTAGGTCTGCTGAAATCAAAAGCCCCTAATCTTAATCACTAAACTACAATGCTTCTCCTTGGCAGTATTATGTGAGTACTTTATATGTTAAGCCTTCCATCATCTCATTTATTTTGTACACCTACTATGCAACAGTAGGCACCTACCCATTTTAAAGATGAGAAAATAGACCACAATGTTAGTAAGTTAAAGCTAGGATCTAAATTTAGGTTTGTCTAAATCCAAAGTCATATTTGTAATGTATAAGTCATACTGTCCAAATTTCACATGTGCCTGGGGAAAAAAAAAAAAGCATTGTTTTATTCTATGCATATCCTCATTCAGACTAGCATTTTTCTAGTAAACGGTAATATATTTTGGAAACAGGTATAATTATTATCATCATTAATATATATTTTTCATCCCACCTAAGAAGGAATCTTTTGCAAGAACTTAAAGTTCTTTGGAAAAGTACCAAGGTTATTGAACTATATTTCTGAAACAGATTTGAATACTGAACTCAGGCTTAATAAATAAATTTAAATAATCACAACCATTTCTACTAAGCTGCCTATGATTTTAGAATTGAAGGATGAAAATATCTCTATCTACTAATTGTATTTAATAAGCACAGTTTAAGGTAAATTTTGTGACAATAAAAAACCTATGAACTAGATGAAACCTCTCTCATGTGACCCTCTCTTACACCCTATCATGCTTCTTAGTCCATAAAAGAAAATGTGCAGATTAGTAGAAATAGTATGTACCAGCATGGAAAAGCAAGGCATTGAATCAGTCTTATCCCAGGTCAACAAAAATGTGTAATAGAGTATGCATGATGCTAAAACTAGGAACATTTAAAGAATGAGAACAACTCTAAAGATAATTAAAAGCCCAAGGAAGGAAAATATAAAGAAGAGGATATGAAAATCATTTCAGCTCTGAAGCCTTTAAGTCTTCAAGGAAGAAAGGTGCAAGAATATTAACTTCATGGAATGCTAATTTGTTTGTTGTTGCTCTCAATTCATTTGCTTTCCATTTTTATAATCACATGGGATTTCACTAAGCTGTTATTTTAACTTTGCAGAACAAAATATCCCTGCCTAGAATTTTATTTAATAAGCACATTTTATTTGTGAGCTTTTGTCTTTAAATGTTATAGATGTAGCATTTAGGAATAAAAGAATCCTCTCTCCTCCACTCCCAATTCTAAATCATCAAAATGAGACTAATTATGCTGGACTGAAAGTTCAGGTACTCACTCCTGAATTAATCCATAGTGTCTAGGGTCTAGATCTATTGTACAAACCATCAGAAGCCAATTTTAGGGCATTTTGGATGGGGAGTCACTTCTCCCTGCCTCCACAAAAAAATTAAGAAAACATAATGGATGTCCTTCACACATGCCCAGGACAAAGTTTCACTCTAACCATTTTCCAATGTATAGTTTATGAAGTAAAAAGTATGTTAGACACCTCTTAAGGAGATCCTCCCAGATTTTGCCTTTCTCTCATTTAAGTTGTCACTATATTCAGGAGTTCTGTGTGAGTTGCTTTCCTGCTCCCTCAGGCATCATCTGAGCACACCCTTCTTCTTTCTAGTGCTATGTGCTCCTTGTGTTCTGCCCTGGTATTCCCCAGTTCAGGGCTTACAATGCTTCCGAACACCTATAGAGGAAAAAAGAATGATGGGAAATTTAATACTTACAAAGTACAACTTCACTAGAGGCAATTAAAAGTTAGTTGATAAATTCTTGCCCCTTTCACCTTCTCAGTGGACTGTCCAGAGACATAAGTATATGGCTTCTCATTAAATGGTCTGACAATATCAAATAGTCATACTCACATAGTGTCAGTCACCTCAATAGCACATCCTCACATTGACTCTCTCTCCAGACCACCTTATCTCTCCTTGTCCCTGGCTGCTTCTCCATCTGACAAGTCCTGATTAAGTAAAAATGATAAGCCTTTGCCTTAGGCTCTGCTTAGTCTGGGAAATCAGACTAAATGAATCATTTATTGATTCATTCATTGAGCAAACAATAGAAGCTGAGAAAATAAAACCTTTCATATAATTTATACATTGCTTCAAAAACATTTGTTGACTATTAAACATCAAGAACTGTACTTGCCGCTGTGGATATAGTGCTGCATAGGAAGACACTACTGCCTTCAAGAAGCTTAAATTCCCTTTGGAGAGACATAAAAAAATCAAGTCAATAAATAAAGTAATTAGAAATTGTGTTAAGTTCTAAGAAGAAAATACAGCAGCATTCTGAGAAAACAGCAAAGGGAGAGACCCTTTTAGATTATGGCTGCATTTGAGGATGTTTAGCGGACAGAATTCTTAGTGGCAAGCAACAGAAGCTGACTCTAGCTGATTACAAGAAAATATTGAAAATATGTCAGCAAACTTACAAAACTGTTGCGGGGAATGGAGAACCAGACAGAGCATACTAGGACCAAAAACAAAACCACATAACAGAACCATTCCAATGAAGAAACAGCTGCTGATGTTTCTGCTGACCCACCATGGCCAATGTAAATCATTTCTGCTGCCCACCAATGTCACTTTGATATAAAGAATTTTATTTTTAACACTGGAAAACTAACACCACTTCCACTGTGAAAAACACCTCTACTGTCTTCTGTGACAGCAAAAAGGGAGGCACCACTCAGATCTTTTTCAAGATTGTTAAGAGAGTATCTGCTTAGTGGGTCCTGCTCATCTATCTGCTTCTTAATGCAAAGGAGCCTTGGAATCTGAGTTATGTTTATGTTGGGCAGATGAAACTCATGATATGGATATTCCCATAAGTGCAGAAAGGCGGCCATAATAGGAGAGATACATTAAAAAAGTACACTTCCTCAAGATACTGTGTAAAAAACTAAAAGAACTGTTACAGTATAGTAGAACAACAAGGTTATTCTCAGCTCTAGAAAGAGATATATTAGGGCTATGTTGAAGAGATACTGCATCTGGATCATAGAGGACAAAGGCGAAAGTGACATAAGATGATGTTGGAAAGCTAGACGGGACCATGTCATGAAGGATGTTAACACATGTTGTCCTTTAAATATCATCCTTGCCTAACAGTCCTCCATTCTGACTGTTTTTAGTTTGCGAGATGATTTGGGATCTATGCAAACCACAACTGTGAAGTTGGAAACTCATTTTCTCTCCATTGTAAAGAGTTCAGGAACCCAATAAATATTCATATGGAATAAATGAATGGTACACAAGATGAATTTTCATATAAAGGTTTAGGTCTTAAAATTGAAATATGTTAATAAGAACTGAACACTTTCATTTGGATGCTAATATTCTGAAGATTGTAGTACATGACAAATAATCATGGTCTCCAACAATTTATGATAGTTTGAAAAATAGAGCTACAAAATATTTTACTGCTTTCTCTTTCTAGGTAAACCATACAATATGCATATTTTCCTAAATCGTAATACAAATCTAGAATTAATTATTTATAGAACTGATAAATTTGTTGCAGAGTTTCTGCATATATTCCTTTTTCTATCACTAAAAATTGGATTTTAAACACTCCTTTCAGAAACCCAAACTTGAGCAATATTTAAAGACAAATAGTCTGTCATTTTAAAGCTTTAATGTTAATATTATATATATATATATATACAATGCATTAAAAAGCTCTATTATGTCATAGAGCTATTTCACACAATATGTGTTAAACTTCCAATCTTTTATTCTCTTTTTGAAATAACACATGGTATAAAAGCATGTAAATCTTTTACATTGGAAAAAAATCTGTGCTTTTTTTTTTTCACAGCAAAGAATAAACTAAAATATATCTGGCTATCTGCTACACATTTTCTGAGTTCGTAGCCATAGATTACTTACTGTAATAACCAATAGCTATTATTATACACAATACTATATACAAGATGGTCCCATGAGATATCACATTTACTCCCCACATTAATAAAGTGATTATTAATCTCATTTTACAGATAAAACAATAATGGGTCACTGAGTTGTATTGATTTTCCAAATATTGCCAACCTAAGATCACAAAGCAATCTCACATAGCTACATGGAATACATGAGGTCAGAGATTCCACCAAAGTCCTTGACCAATGATTCTGGTGCTCTTTTTACTTTCCCACATTATCATCAGATTATGAACATTTTTCAATAAACATCTCTGCTACTTTCAAAAATATATAAAAATAACTCCTTTTGTGGTTACTTTATATTATAACTAATCATTGCAACAAAGCTACTCTGAATCACATTTTCATCAAATCTAGGTAGAGCCATTTTTTTCCCCCATTTTCCTTCCTTTCTTGGAAAAATAGCTACACGGAGGAAAGGAGATGATTCTCACTCATGCATTTTACTGGTTAAAAGAGAAGACAAGAGTAAAGGCATCTCCCAGGCAGAATTACTTCATAGCTCTCCTTGGGAAATTGCCAGAAGACAGAGCATATGCTCAACCTACATTTCAAGTACAGATATGCCACACATTGTTATATGTTGTCAGGCATCACACACTGTCAATATGTGTGTGTCATTGATTCTAATATATTTTAGTGTGTTTTATTTACAAAGTGATGAGAAAGGTACAACTTCAAAGCATAATCCCCATTATGTACAGATCATTCAAATAAAAGCAAGGACAATATTAAGAGCAAAGACAAGTATTTACTCAGCAATATCAAATGACAGCATGGTCAGATGAGACACATATATTTCTCACATTATATAATAGGGTAAAGATTCTTCTTCCTTTGGAAGATACAGGAGGAGTAATGTTCAGAGAAGGTATACATAGACGGAATATCACAATTTGGGAATGGATGTAATAAGTTCAGCCTAAAATTATTATCTAACAATAACCTTGTTCCCATAGGTCTCTACATTTTTCTGGAATCTAACTTTCAACTACCTATGTCATGACTTAATTCTGGAAGCCCCCAGAAGGTACCTCATCATGTGCATTCACAAATACATTTTTTCAGCAGCTGTTAAAACAGAAATCAGTTTTTTTGTTTGTTTGTTTTGTCTTCAGCTCTTAATGTTCTAAAACCACAACGGTGTTCTGCACCAATAAATAACACTTGAGACAATCTGTTTTCATCAGGTAGCAACTGCTTGAGAATTTCTCAAGGATACATTGTAACAATGAGCAGGAAGCATCTGGATTCATTTATGAATTAGGAGGATCTACATTTTCTTGTCTTCTAGTTCTATTTCATTATCTGAACATTCTGACTTCCAGATACCTTATATTTGTATTAACTTTTCTTAAGTGATGTAGAAAGGTGCTATCCACACATTTCCCCCATATGTGACCAAGGTAAGCTATTTCAAGCTGATTCTCAATTTTGCAGATCCGCAAATCTAATTTAATTAGTTCACCCAGAGAACAGACTCAAGGCAACAAAATTAATAAATACAATTTCTAAATCAGATGCCAGCTTATTAATTTTTAAGGAGAATATTTATTATCTAAGGACATAAATATTCATGTTTATAATAGACTAGGACTGAAATTTCAGTCATTTTGATTTATGGTTATGCATTTATCAATATCTCCATTTTCCTAGTATTGTTAATGTTTGAAAAAGCTGGCTTTCTCTACTTTACTAGAGAGAAGAGGTATAACACAAAATATGCTTACCAAAGGCATTCAAGATACATACAATAGAAAAGTGCCAACATCTAGTCGATATTTGGTCCACAGATGCCAAGTTTTCAGATGTCTCCATCTCATTGAAATGATGGACATGGGCTAGAAAAAAAACTGCATCAATCATTTTCCTCATTTGTGATCTCTCAGCAATTATATTACAGAATCGATTTAGATGTTCAGGCAATTGAACTATAAATGTCATTCTAAATCCTCAAATGGAAATTGATATAACTTCTTTCTTGACTAGCATTCAAAATGAATTATTAATATTATTTTTACTAAACTCAGGTTATACTTTGAATAAGGGAGAAAAAAGTGAAATAAAAATAAGAAAAGAATAATAGAGTAGATTTTTTGCAATTTTTAAATTTCAAAGTACCTTTTTATCCTAATATATTTAACACTTTCAACAAATGAAATATTTTCTCTTCCATCCCATCATGCAATTAGTACTAATGTTAACTCATAAATTTAATGCCAATATTAATTTCTTTAAAAAGGTAAAATGTTATTAAAGTAAAGCATATTATCATGACTTATACTTGCCTCGCAATGTTATGGCTTATGGTCTCTATCAAAGCATTAATAATCAAAAGCAAAAATGAGAATCATCCAAAACAGAAGAGGCCTACTACAGTCTTTTAAAATCAGTTTTATATATAATTTCTACAGTTTTTGCTCCTTATTATCTTTTTTTTATTTTTAAGGTATTTTTCTATTCTCTAGTCACTCATTAGCTGAATAACAAGGAGATGTTGAAAGAAAAATGGCAGATATAAGATAGACCAGATTTCATAACTGTAGATAAATAATAGAGATTTGAAGACAAAGATTTGGATATAACTAATAAAAAAAATAAACCAAGCATTAAAATAAATATTTTGTAAGATAAATTCAGATTACCATACTATCATCTCCTAAGTTATTATGTATATAAATAGTTCTTCTTTCATTTAAAAAATTTCAGTGGGAAATCTTGTTCTCCCCACCCCCCCATCAATGTTCTTTCAAAAATAGTTTTAAACACAATTGTGATTATTTCTTTCTCTATTTTAGGAAATATACTTGTTATTGTTGATTTAGTTAAATGTCTCTAAAAACTGAAGCAACATATTTCGCACACATTGAATTATAACTATGTCTTAAAGTAGGATTGATATATCATTAACTGAACAAATTATTTCATAAATTGCCTCTAAAAACTGAAAGATCAGTAATTTTATATAGGAGACTGGAAGCTTCACATACAATTTTGCTGAGTCTTCTTAAATCTATACACTGGTATGTAAATAACAGGAAGTGAGCTTCCAGAATCTAAAGAAAATTGGAGCTAGCTATCTGCTATATCACAGCCCTTCCTGATTCTTTTATTATGTTCTCTACAAATTAGTGACTTCTTGAAGCAATAAAATCACTTACTATTAAAAAATTGATAGCTATCATTTTCCTCATTAACTCTCTCTTGACGCACGTTTGTTGAAAATTAAATGATAGGCATGTCTATGGATGTGTATGTACATATATATTATATCCTGAAGATCTATGATCCTGTTTTCCTCCTGTTCTTGATGCTATACATTTCAATTTTCTCCTAGTCCATATTGTACTAAGTGCTTAACTGCATGCCGTGTTCCAGAGAGGAGTTGCATTATCACAGGGACTTTCTAACTTGTGCTAAACCAAATATTAATTTGTTTAAATTTTACAAAGACTGGTGCAATGGTATGGTCAACAATCACTCCCCGAACTTCACAACCCTCATCCCTAGATTCAGAGAATTGGGTTTTTATATCCTGACTCTATTTCTCTTGCTGTGTAATGCTTTGCAACTAATTTCAAGCCTTGACACTTCCAGGGCAAGAGAGACTTGACAGTCTGGGAAGGATTATTCTGGATGAGATTAATCTATGATGAAATAGTGTTGAGGGATCTATCTAGACATACAGATATTTGAGTTTCAGGCATTGGGCTCTAGGAAGAAGCTCCCTCATATGTGTTCTATCTAGCTCCCCACATCATGCCAACTGCCAGAATTGAATTTTAACTAGTTCTTTACCAGAGGTGTTTATTTTATATACTGGTGACAAATTTTGGCTTTCTTGAGAGGTTAGCTTCTCTGTAATTAATCTTGGATGGTTTGCTCATTAAGAATGACTCATATTTAGGTCAATATATGACTAGTATGAAAATTTAAATTTACCTTATATTGAGAGCCCTTTTTGAAGTTTAATATATTAGAAATATATAATGATAGAAAGATGTCCAAAAGTCAAAAGAGTGAACTTCAAGGGGTTTTCATTGGCCAAATCTGGGACAGTTTGAGGAATAAAATGAAAAAAAAATAATAATAGCAATAGATTACAACCCATAGAATAAATCAAGTTTTCATGAGTTTACATAAAGAAATAATTGAATAAAAATATAAATGAGTAAAAAGAGAAAGCTCTTCCTTACTACAAAATTCCAATTAATAAATTTGAGGAAATAATAAGATAGAAAATTCACTATGTAGCAAATACTACATTAATAATTGTTTTAATCAAGACTAATCAATAGATGCTAAAATTCATGGACAAAAGTATGATGAGACAGAATATTTATATGGTCTTCAATAATACCCTCTCAAGATAATTATTAATTACAAAGAAAAAAATAGTAACAGTAACTTTAGAGTGGAGAAACCTGGCAGACTCCACCTTACCCAAGTGGTCAAATCCAGTATTACCAGCATGGAAAAATTGACAAAACTGACACGATGTGCCTACTGAAATGACACTTTAAAAAGGACACAATATCACTTCTGTGTATTTTTGCCAAAACTATATAACCTAATTTAATCAAGATGAAAGATGAGATCATCTCAAACAGAGAGCCGTTCCACAAAATAATTGTCCAGTATTCTTCAAAAGTGTCCATGTCATGAAAGACAAAGAAACTTGAAAATCTGTTTTAAATTAAAGGAAACTTAAGGTGACATGGCAACTAAATACAACATTTGACTCTGGAATCATTTATGAATCACTAGTGATACAATTTACCAGATTTGAATAAGATATGCCAATTAGTTAATAGTATAGTATCAATATCAATTTCTTGTGTTTGATAATTATACTGTGGTTGTGCAAGATGATTATATGTAAGAAATCTTTGTGAAGAATATACAGTAAGAGTATATGGAAATTCTCTCTCTTTTTTTCAAGTCAGAAACTGTTTTAAAAATAAAAATTGGAAAAATGTTAAAAGTTATAAAAAATTTTCTGACCTCTAAAATGTTTGTATTTTCCTGAGCTTTTTCAGGAGCCAATTCATGAACTCTAGCACTGGACTACTAAAACGGTCTCCTAACAATCTCCAGTACATTCTTTATACTCTAGCCAGAATGATCTTTTCAAAACCTAAATATGATCATATCACCTGCCTCCCATGACTTCAAGATTCTTTAATGGTAAAGATGCCATACTCCCTCCAGTAAGAGAGTCTTTACAATGATAGTTACTCTTCCCATCATGTGTTCCATTCTCTTCTTTGCTAATAACTACTATTTTTTTAGGCACCCACTGAAGCCTTTCCATCTTTCTTGACTTGGTCAAATATCTCTGTCATAGACATCCTAACATACAGTTCTGTCCCTTTTAGGATCTGTCAGCTCTGGCCAGGGGAAGAAGGACCATAGTGTTGCCACATATTTAGTTTATTACTAATTGTTCAGGGCTTCTCTATATAATCAGATATGACATTCTTGTTGAAATTCTAAAAGTCCTGCTTCTTGGGATAGAAAAAGCTGAAGGAAGACATGTATTAAAAGGAGTATGCAAAAAAAAAAAAAGGAAAGTGTGATATCTTGGCCAGTAAAGAAGCTCTGGTTTCCTACTCCTATAATTTAACCTTTTGTGCTGATAAGAGCAAAGGATATTAAACCTAAAAGCTCCCATTGACCTCAAAGTCTCTACTTAGAAGAAGATAAAGATAATGGTTGAAAGGGAATAAGAAGTCTTGTATGAATAGTATGGATTGAATTATGTCCCCCAAAATTCATGTTAAAGCCTTAACTCCCAGTGTGACTATTCTTGGAGACAAAGCTTTTAAGAGGTAATTAGAATTAACTTAATTCAATAAGGGTAGGGCCCTGATCTTACAGGTTTAGTGTCCTTATAAGAAGAGACATGAGAGAGCTCCCTCTTCTTTCTGACTGCCATGTGAAGACAGCACCAGAAGGCTGCCATCCACAAGCCAGGAAGAGGGCCCTTATTAGAAATCTATCCTTCTAGATCTGTATCTGGGACTATTAGCCTCCAGACTGAGAAAATAAATTTCTCTTGTTTAAACCACCAGTCTGTAATATTTTGCTAAGCTAGCCCTCTCTCACTAATACAATGATGAACATATTTGACTTGACTTTCCTCCTCAAAACTCAGTGGGAGCGATTTGAGGGAGAAAAAAGTGAGATAAAGACTTCAGTGAACACACAATCCAGAACTCACCAGTTGACATGTTAATTTTGCATAGGCTTAAACCCTGCATCACTTGCTATGGAATATTTCAAGTACCCTATACCTTGGTTTTGTGTATCTGCTTTTGTTTTAGCTAGATGTAAGACATAAATTCCCCCTTGCCTAATTAAAGATATACTTAATTTATCCCTCTTTTGCAACATAAATAATAAAGTTCTGATTAATCATTTCTAGAGAAAAAGTAAACACTCTACTTCACTTAATTAAAAATTGAATTTTTCTAGACCGTTGATTACAGCTGGGAGTTAGAATATGCCTCTGCCAAATATGTGTTGCCTGCAGGGCAGTATCAGAGACAGACCTGAGGGATGTGTGCATCCGGATAAACAAGAAGATGCTCACACATTCAATTAGCTGTTTCTGTATTTTCATTTTCAATGGGAATGGGTATAAAGAGAAAGGCCAAAGGGACTTCCAAGAATTTTTAAGTTATTGAGGCCTAAGTTTCTAATTGCAGTCATTAACCAGAGAATAGCTACTCAGGTAATCTCACTAAAAGAAAAATCAGATATTTCATGCATAAAAATAGCATGGACACCATGAAAAGTTTAATTTAAATGATAGGGAGATGTAGCATCCTGATTTTATAAATGTATAATAATCAAAACATTGCAAAATTGCCTTAATATATTATGCATCTAATGACATATAATCATTTCATCAGAAACAACATTTTATTTTCCAGTCCTATGCCCATGCATAACTTCATTTTCTATTTCTGAAGAGATACAACCTCAGAAAAGGGACCACTGAAGATTTAATCTTTAAAGCAGATCGAAAGCTCTAATTGACACAAAGACAAGGCAGATAATATAAAGGCAGATAATATAAAATAGTCTTGATATAAACAGTGGGGGAGAATGGAGACAGGGATACACTAGAGATCATCGATCCTTTGGTTGGTGACAGGTCGTGGGAGCTGAGAGCTCCCCAGTGTCAGGCTAACACCATCACACATGTGGGAAGGAATGTACCCTGATTTTTCTAAAGAAAATGGAAAGCCACATTTTTAATATAAAATATTATTACTTTTACATATTTACTTTAATGAATATAAAATTATATTTAGGATAAACAAAGCACAACCGCACACTTTATTCAGAGGGGAGGTTCTCCCCTCCCATTCCTTCATTTGTGATTTTGCTTAACAGATTAAAACTGAGCAATTTTTTTCCTTCTATATCAGTAGCCTGATATAGTAGAAAGAATAATAAACTGGGACTCTGGGGCCCCCAGTTCCTGTGTTGGCATTGCCTCTTTTTAGTAAATTATCTACTAGAACCTAGAAGTATGACTGACTATGAACCTTAGGGCCTCCACCTAAACATACTTGGCAGATTGGATGATGTGTGTTCTAAGGTTCCTTTTAGCTTCAACATTCATAGCATTTCAACAAGATCAGGAAGAGAAGTTAAAGGTCATATCATCCAACTCCTCATTCAATTTTGAAATATGACTATAGGGCAGGCTTTATAATCATGTAACCTGTGCAGTCACACAAGGCCCTATTCTTGCAAGGGCCCCTTGTTGGTTTAATGTTCTGCTGCCACTGATTTGAAATTTTTAATAATTTGTCAACAGATTCCACATATTTCACTTTATGCTGAGACCTCCATATTATGTAGTTAATCCTGATCTCTATTCTATGGCTTATTCAATAATCTCTATTCTATTCTATTCCTATCTTTATTCTATTATTGGACATTCTTTTCTTGGTTCTTTACTTCTATCAATAGTTATTCTATTTATTCACACAAAAACACTTTTCCAAACTTTAATATGAATATAATAATAATGTCAAACTCAAAAATCTGTGACTCAAATAAGCAATGAAAACTTAAATGCCTAACACATTTCTTGGCACATAGTCGGTGTTGAAGAAATATTCTTCTAGCTCTCTTTCTTTCCCCCTAAATTAACAACTTTTTCATGAAACTTCAAGAAGAATCATCTTCTAAGCTAAATTATTAGAAATTTGAATAAAAAGTTGTTCCTACTTTTTGCTACATTTGTCAACATGGTGTAAAGTAACTGAATAAATTTATGAAAATATTAAGGAATAAGATCTCTAGTAATTTGAACTAAGGAGTTTTTAACCTATATCTAAATAAAGTAGATAAAAAATAATGTATATATGTTCCTCAAAATAATGAATTAATTTCATAAAAATATGCGGATTATTAGACCCACAATTTATCATTTTAGAAGTAATTAAAAATCAGTAATTTAAAAGTAATTTTTGTCCTGAAAAATTATTAAAAATCATGTTCAACTTTAATGAGTATCACTGTGTTTCTAGTATTAATATTCAGATCTCTCATCCCTAAAATCCATTAGAATGCAGTAAAACAAAAAAATCTAAATGCTCACCTACAGAAATGTACCTTTTCATTTTTTTTATATTATGATAGTTTGCTTCCAAGAGTTAGAGCAATTACTGAGGTCATTGAAAGTTAGTGAAGCCATTCCTATAGATGGTGTGAGATAAAATTTTTTTATAGTCAAGGCATAATGGTTATTTAACTAAACAGCAACAACAATGCTTTACATTACAAAGCATTTTTCAGGTTGCAAAGTGCTTTCTTGCATTAAGCTGAATTCTCACTACTATATCAGGAGATATTTATGGTAATAATGATTAAGTTCAAAATGCAGATAAAGAAACTTGGGCACAAAAAGTCCAATTCACATTTTATTTTTTAAGACTCTTTAAAATATGTCAAGTATCTTATCAGCATTCATAATTTTTGACACAGTAATCTGTGATCTCATCTAAAAAAATGTTAAATGGGGAAAAAATCAATATATCCCAAATTGTGATTGTATTGTTATTTATAATAATAAAACATTGAAAATACCCTAAATGTCTAATAGTAGAAAAAAATGATTCTATAAATTATGTTACATTAATGTTGCATTGCCATTAAAATATGTTCACAATAGAACATATTTTATGTTCACAAAAATAAAATATAAACAAAAATATGTTATCCAATATGAAAATAATATATATCCAATATAAAATATGAACATAAAATATCTTATCCAATAGAAAAATGCTAATTATAATCATGACAGGGACAAGGTTTACTAACACGACAGAATATCCCACCTTAGCCTTATACTAATCTCTCTTGGTACAGGAAAGACTTTGCAAGCCTGGTTCTCAGATTTTTTTTCTTTCTTTTGGTTTTGCGATGATGTGATTTAGAATCACAATATGATAATATCTGAAAGTCAGGGGAAATAACTTAGCAAGTGTGACTAATTTGATACAAAAAAGTGAGTGACAAGCTGTAGGATAAGAGAAAGCAATAAGGTCTGGAAATTTGCAAAAGAGTTTTAGGGTTAATGTAAGAAGAGTTCGATAGCCTCAGACTTACGGAGTGGTCAGTTCTTCCAAAAAAGTTGGTTGGAATGTTCTTCAAGATATAAAAGAAAGATTAATTTCCTTTATTATTAGTTTGGTGGCTAGAATTGGCTTCTGTAAATGCAATTCTGTGTAGATATAAGACAGGTGTGGTCTCTGGCTTTAAGATATACAATATATTTTAATCAGCAAAATTCTCAACTTCCTATCAATGGAAGAAGAAACTAGAAGAGGAGTAGAAAACAAAAGTAAAGGAAAAGAAGAAAGAAAAGGGAGAGGGAAAGAACAAAAGAAGAAAGAAGAAAAAGGAAAAATATACATATAAAATAATTATATTTTAATAATTATATAATAAAAGACTGGTTAGAAAAGTCTACCAAAATCCTAAAGATTATGCAATCTTAACAGTAATTGTGTTTACCTTTTGGAAAAATTTTTTTCTTCTGAAATATTTTAGTATTTTTAAATTTCCCATAATTATAGCATATTTACCTTCACCTTGAAAAAACTTTTATTAAAAATATGTAAGATATATTTTCTCTGCTTTGTAAATGGAATGTATGTTTTAAACAGAATTTATCGTTATAACGATTTTGAACAAGTCAATTTCTGGTTACTCAAAGGAGGCACCTCATCTAAATCAGTATTATAGTACCATGTGTAAGAAACATATTTGCTTTATACAGGGTGTAAAGCTTTTCAAAAGCCTTTACTTTTCTCATTACATGATACAACAAAACTCTATTGTTTCCTCTAATCTGATTTATAATGATTTCATGCTGAGGATCTTTGGAAATATGGCGAAATGAGAGACATCCCCAGATCCCTCCACTTGAGGCAGTGGTAAACTGAACATCTAAAACTCAGTGAAGGGCATACAAACTGCATGCCAGCCTGTCTGAGCGCGTGGGATATGCGCTTGAGAGCTGCCACAGATCTGAACCCCGGTGTCCGGTTGTGGACTGAGAGTGATAAAGAGGCTGCCTCTCGCGCGGAAGGGGCTCCCTGCAAGAGGAAAGGGAGGAGAAAAGAGCGACAAGTTCATGCGGCGAATTCCCTGAACATTCCAGCCTTGGATAGCTGTGATTTCCCGAGGCTGACTAGTTGCAGGGCCCAGTAAATGGGGAAAAGGATGGAGAAGAGGGACAGGACAACAGAGGAACAACAGCTGATTTTTGCTGGCAGCGGTTGCAGAACCAAGGCTAAGCTGCAGCCCCTAGCCCCTAGCCTAGAAGGCCCCTCTACCCATGCCCTCTGAGACAGATCACCGTGGAGCCTCATGGGAATCTGAGCAAACGCTACCCAGACTGTCGCTGACACAGATAGGTACTGAAACTGATGGTAGAGAGTGTGATTAAATATATACAAAAAAAATTAAAAAGCGTTATTAAGACTTTATATAAAGCAGGGATCCAAGGGGCTTAGACACCACCTACTGGAAACCAAATGAAAAGAGCCTTCTTTGCAGCAGGCTAAGGAGAGACCTTTATATAATAAATTTTCTTTTTGGAAAAACAGCAGAATACATTTCTATTAATGCCCAGGTGGAAAAATAGTCCATTAAACACCATGAACAACCAAGGTCACAAGGCATCTCAGAGAGAAAGAGAAAAATCTCCAGAAAATAAGCTTACAGACATGGAAATATGTGACTCAAATAACAGAGACTTCAGGATGGTACTTCAGAAAAAAACTCAATGGGTTCCAAAATGAGTCATATCAACAATTTCAGGAATTAAAAAACCAACTAGATGAGCAGAGCAAGGAGACTGAATCCCTCAAAAAGAACAGAACAGATCTTCTGGAGGTAAAAAACACACTTCGAGAGCTGAAAAACGAAATAGCAAGCTTGGGGAAATAGAGATGACCAAATGGAGGAAAGGATCAGAGATATCGAAGACAGAAATCTAGAAATAAATCAGAAGGAAGAAGAGAAAAACCGAAGAATGAAAAACAATGGAAGAGAAATTCAAGAACTAGCTGATAGCATCAGGAGAGAAAAACATAAGAATAATGGGCATTATCGAAGTCAAGGAAAAGGAGCAGGGACTAGAAAGCATTTTCAGACAAATAGTGAATGAGAATTTCCCAAATCCAAGGAATGAGCTGGAGCATGGAATTCAAGAAGTCGACAGAACACCCAATTATCTCAACCTAAAAAGACCTTCATCAAAACACATTGTATTAAAGTTATCAAAAATCAATGACAAAGATAAAATTCTCAAGGCGCTAGGGAGAAATAAACGGTAACTTATAAAGGAAAACCAATTAGATTATCCTTGGACTTCTCAGCGCAAACCTTACAAGCCAGAAAGAAATTGAAGCAAATATTTAAACTACTAAGTGAAAAGAACTACCAGGCTAGAATAATATATGTATCCAGCTAAGCTCTCTTTTGGATATAAAGGAGAAATTAAGACTTTTCTACACATACAAAAACTGAGAGAATGCTCCACTACAAGGCTTGCACTACAGGATATACTGAAAGGGGTCAGTTCACCTAAAACAAAATGACAAAAAATAAATAAATTAAAAAAACACCATAATTAGACATAAAGTGACTATTAGGCAAATAGAAGCAGAGGAGTGCAATTCTCACTGAGAACAGGGCATTATAAGCTTAAATAATAAGAGAATTGCTATAACAAGATAGAAATGAATGTTCAACATACATAGGAACAAGCTGAAATAACAATGACTGAAAGGTGGAGGGGAGGATCCAAATATCCAAATTTGCAAAAGAGAATGGAGATAATGCAGGCGCAAAAGAAAATGGAAGACTGTATGTATATAACAATCCTTTTCACAATCTTAATGGTAACCACACAGCAAAGATTCAGAATCGAAGTATATAACATAAAACAAGAAGAACCAGAGGCAAAACCCACAAAAGACATCCAAAATAAAGAAAACAGAAACACAAGGACAAGGAAGCAATGGAAACACCGAGCTACCAGAAGGCAAAAGATAAAATGGCTATAAGAAGACCTCATATTTCAAT
>NW_006442508.1:3002019-3016438 GCF_000325575.1 Pteropus alecto | reverse complement strand
ATAAGAAACATTAATGAAAAATAAACTTGTTCCTTGAAAAAATATGGCAAAATGGGCACCAAGTTCTAGCTTTAGCTGTGAACTATATATATATATTATACATAATATAGTAAATTTTATATAGAGAGAATTTATACTTAGAGCCCTACCCTGTTCCTGCCATTTTCAATATCATATTCAGTTTCCCATGATTGGCAGCATGACTTCTGCCTCTACATCTTTGTCAAAGTTCCTTCCTCTTGCCATGGACATCAATGATTTGCTCACCACTAAAACCTTTTATATTTTTCAGTTCTCATCACAGCTGAACACTTTATGACATTTTGACAACTCCCAAGTATTTTCTTTTCAAATACTTCTCTTTTCATGATACTCTTCTTTTCTTCTTTTTCATTCTTTTTTTCTGATTATTCTTCTTTAGTTTCCTTAATTATAAACCTTTTTTCTTCCCATTCTTTCAATGTAAGAGCTCTCAACAATTGCACTCTTCTTCATTCTTCAATCATCTCCAAATACATATGAACTAACTCTAAAGGTTGTAATACATATCTATATGCTGATGCCTGAAAAATATTAATATAAGAAAGCTTTGGCTCTCCTCTGCATTCACTTAGTGAACTACTTACTTGGCATTCCAGAAGAATTTTATGTTCAATTGTATCCAAAAATAATTCAAGAAAACCTCCTGTATTCTCTACAGGATATCTTGAGTATAACAACTAGATTCTGTGCTTCTCTTTGAATAAATGGTATTCAATTGATATACTCAAGATCTCCTTCTCATCTCACCATCCAACAAACCAACACAGCCTCTGTGTTGGGATGTTAACCATAACCTCCTAATTGGTCTCATGAATTACATATCACCATTAACATCCATCCTCTAAACTTCCTTCAAAGCAAATATTTCTAAAATAAAACTGGTGAAGCTACTCCTATACTGAAAACAGTCATTGGCTCCTATTACCTATAGGTCCAAACTTAACAAACAAGAATACTAAGAGCTAGTGTTTGACTACCTCTTTAGTTTGATAACCTCTGTATTTTATGAGTTATCAATTCATTTGTGATTACATGTACCTTTATACTTTCTTCCCATTCTGCCCAGAATGTCTTTTCAAACTTATACCTATATGGAAAACATCTACTTATATGAAAATAGATATTGCCCCCTTCTCTGAGAGTTATGCACTTCTCTTTAGTATTATTGTTTGAGCATTATATTAACACACTATGTAGTCTAGTAAGTGTAGTTTTAGTTTAATTTCAGTTCTTTTCACTTACTCCATAAAGCAGTAATACATAGCACAATGTATAGTACAGAGTAATGTTCAACAAACACTTTTGAACTGAAATCTCATCAATTTTTTGCAAATATGAGGCAGAAGAGAATATTTGTGATTGTCAGTCAAATCAATGAAAGTCATAACTCAAGTTAATTAAAAGACATGATGAATCAAAGTAATCAGTTCATAGCAAGTATATTTAACTATTCAATTGGTTTGTCATGATAAAAACTCGATTTCATTTTAATTGAAAAAATCTATGATTTCAGAGTAGAAAGCTCACATTCTCTTGATGATTTGACATTTTCTAATTATTTGGTGTAGTTTAAAGACCTTCAATGGCATGTCTTACTCTGCTTTCTTTTCTGTGCAGCAAAGAAATGCTGAACAACTGTCATAACTTATTATTTAATGTTTCAAAGTAATTATTTAAAGCCTGTAGTTGTCACTGTACTACTGAACTTTTTGTTTCCCAGTAGAAACACAATAACATTCATCACTACACTGCATGATATTGTTAGCTTAAAAGTGTCATGTTTAAACTTTTAAATGTGTAATTTGCTTTAGATTGCTTTAGAAATATTTTATACTTGATACTTTCTGTTCAACTTAGACAACTAATCACTTTTGAAAAATTATGCTAGTAATTTCATATTTCTCTGTATGGTAAATGTTCATAAGTAACTTACTTATCCATGATATTAATCTCTACATAAATCATTTTCAAGACAAAATGCTCTGAGTAATAGTTGTCTTTGGTGAGGCTCAAATTAGGTATAGAATATAAACAGTATAATGAACTAAAGCAACAGTACAAAAATGGAGAATTTGATGAGAATAAGAAAATAATGTATATCTAAGTATATCACATAAAATCGCCATCAGTGTTTAGATTGAAATAAATATTTCCCATGTAAATAAAATGAGTGCGACCTTTACTTGAAAGACAAATTTACTTGAAAGACAAATATGAACAAATTTTTTGTTTTATTTTTTTTTATAGTTACCTAGTGGTTATATTGTTATTTTACTTCTTTGTAAACTAATATTGTATTTTCAACATTTATTTTTTTTTAAATGCAGTGTAACTCTTTGAACAGATTTGTAACCAGTAGATATGAAATGAGAAATGAGGCTTCTTCCAAAGAAAACAATTGTAAAAAAGATTGCTTGGAACCCTTACCTGATGATGTGTTAAGTGCAATCTTAAACTGCATACAGCCAAACCACTTTGCTTTTGTTAAGTTCTTTGCCCATTTCACCCATGGGCCATTACAATAGGCTTCTCTAATTTCTTAACAGTGGACTCCCAAAGACAGCCCAGAATTGGATATCACTACAGTAGAGATCTAAAACATAAACCTTATCACAGCATTCCTGTTTAAAAATCTTTGATGGCTTTCTATTGTCAACAGAAAAAAAAAAAAAAGGCACTGAAATCCCTTATCATTGGACCTACAGATCTTCAAATACATCTCCAGTTTACCTTTTCCAGCCTAATCCTGTCCCATTTCACACCCTAATGAAATTGTTCTGGTTCCTATACATTGAATTTTCTTGGTCTTTTCTCATTTTGGTATATTTTTATAAAAATTACTAAGCCCTCCAAAGAGAAAACTATTCACTTTTCAATACCTATTTCAATAGTGGTTCCTTTCAGAAGCATTCGGCAGCATATCCAGGCAGATCAGTACCACTTTCCACAACATCTTTTTAAACTATTAGAGCCCTTATATTCTTGTACTATAACTACTTGTCTCCTCTCTTATTTTAGACAATGTGCTCTTCAAAGGCAAAAATCGTACTTCTTTGTATATCTAGTGCTAAATACAAAGAAGATATTCAGAAAGTGCTTCTTGAGTAAATACATGAATGAATGTATGAATTAATGAATTAATGATTTTTATATAGTAAGTGTGTGTGTCAAGAGGAAATATGGTTCATGAAAAACAAAATAATCCAACAGAGGTTTATTAACAAGTGGAACATTTTACCAAGGTGTGGTTGTTGGACAATTACAAGGCATATTGGAATAATTCTAGTTAGCAACCAAGCTCTTACCAACCCTAGACTCAACAGGAAAAGGAAAGAGAATAGTTACTGGAGACAAGAAAGACGGTGTGTCATTTATTTTAACTCCCTGAGAGGAACAGTGACTTTCAATCAAGAGCCACAGACTATTGGAGACCACATCAAGGAAGCTGACTATGGAATAAATACCTTGACTCTACTCTACTGCTTCTCTCTAGTCTTTGTTCATAGTCATTTTGGTACACTTCAGCTAGAAGCTTAGGGGCCTCAGAGCCTCTTGATGTAACCCATGTTTATTAGCGCTCCAATGATGATCAATATGGAGAAGGAGGGGGAGTAGGTCTAGAGGGGCAAATGGAGACAACCAACATTATATATATGTTAACATTATGTGTTATACATAATATCATCTTGAGGGATAGTCCAGTAAGTAACTATATTATCCTTCCTCCTTTCCCAGATTCTGAATAACTTGAGAAATAGTAATAAAACTAAAAGATCAAACTATTCCTTTTCTTGATAGGAGAAGCTAGATTAAAAGATATAACTTTAAGTTTATTTTCCAGGTAAGTTCGCAAACACCGAGTATTAAATCTGAAAGACTTACTCATCTATTCGTGACAATCTAAACTGGGACAGTTCAGGTGTATACGCCATATAGCAGGATCCATGCTTCTTTTAAGCAAATTGGCCCCAAGAGAAAATAGCATTGAGTGAGAATATCTGGTCATTCTTCTCAAATTTACAATTCAGATTTACTAAATGCTGTGATAACACATCCTATAGTAATGCAAATTTGTGTATAACATGTATCATGACCGGCTTTTCTCCTGATTCCAGGACTCCCAGCTATCATGTGGGAATAGAAGAAACTCCAGTACTTTAGAAGAGGAAAGGAAGTTGTAGAGGAAAAGGTGCAGGGTGGCAGTGAAATGGTAACCGTCCTCACCTCAGGAAGTTGGGAGATAGAGGGTATATCTTCTGCTGTAAGTATTCATTCTCCTGATCGAATCTGCCCATATCAAATGTTGAAATTAGCACGAACAAACCAGGACATTTTGGTAATTGCTGCCTCTGTTCCAGAAGTCTCTGCCAACCTTAGGACTCAGAATGATCCCCGTTGATATTTAACTTGGATCAACAACAATCGAGTGGTGTCAAAGTCAGGATTTGTATTGATTTGAAATCTGAAGTCAAGTGTTCAAAACTCCAGCCAGCTCACCCTAGTTATTCATTAACTTTTCAATAACAAGACCTCACTTTTAACATGACTAAAAATTGTAAACCTTGCATATGGTATTAGGGATATATAGTAAGGAAGAAAGAAGTAAGTAAAGAGGCATTTAGATAAAATTGTTTCTCATTGAATCAAGAGCATAAAAAAAATGTATATTGCCTTCTAATGATATAGTTATCTATTTAATAATAATGTTTTGTTTTGTTATGTCAAATTAAATATTTAGAAGGATATACTCTAAATTGTAAACACCGGATAGCTGTACTGACAATATATTTTAAATTAATTTTTGTTTATATGTTTTTTATTAAATTTACATTAAAACTACATAAGCTATATAATTTCATATTTTAAAAAAACACTATTTTAATTGTACTGGAACCTCAATGATGTGATTTCTTACTTATATTGTCACTTTATAAAATATGCAATAACATTGTAAAATTTGATGAATTTAAAAATAAGTATAGTGGAGAGTCCCGCCTGAGAAAGAACCTAGAATTTCAAAACTGTGAATTGTTTACTACATCTTCAGGTTATGTTTTTAGGAAAAATCTTTTGATTGGTCTGTTTAGTTAAACATACACCAAGTAAAAGCTCTTTTCAGAAGTAGAAATACTTAAGACAATTTTATGCTATCATTGTATAATACTCTGTAATGTGTAGCCAGATCTGATTATCTGTGGTTCACTTCCTTTATGAAATAAATGCTTCTTTACTACGTATGAATTGAATTCTGTATGCCTGCCTATTAGTGAGATTCTTGCATAATTATACATTATCTGTTTAAAGTGTTGTTCAAAATGATTGAACATGGAGATGGGGAAGTTTCCATGGAGAGTTATAGGTCTTTCTTTCATTTTGCACTGTAGGAGAGATTCTGCCAACCAAAGGGCCTAAGTTTGGCAACTCATGATTTCTGGTCTTTCAATGGCCTTCACATGCTATATTGAGGGAGAATGTATAACCCAGACTTTAAAAATCACAGTATATTTAACCTAAAGTTTATGGATATGCCAAAAAAAAAAAGTCAGGTATCAGCAAATTGAGTAAGGTGTCCTTAGAAAAAGGAATATGCTGAGAGTCTATCAGCATATGAACACAGAAATATACATTGTAAATTTTAC
This sequence comes from Pteropus alecto, assembly GCF_000325575.1. NCBI lineage: Eukaryota > Metazoa > Chordata > Mammalia > Chiroptera > Pteropodidae > Pteropus > Pteropus alecto. The sequence continues at coordinate 3,010,757 of NW_006442508.1, read as the reverse complement.
ATAATTTTTATTATCCTGAACATTCAGGAAAATCAAGTTGAAATTTACAGGCTGGGCTTTGTGTTTCTGTGTAGAATTACAAATTCATTTCTCCTAAGTTTCTGATTTGTAGCAAAAATAAAAAAGAATAAGTGGAGAGATCTGTGTCCCTTTTTCAAGGTTAAAATAGTAGTGATAAGAGCAGTCATCAGTGAAGGACAGCTGTGCCTGAAGAGTGGCAATACCACAACAGCCATCACCAGCTGAGCCAGCATTGTCTGGGGCTAAAGCAGAGTAATGTAAGAGACTTATTTCTGAGCACTCATGTGACATCTATCTGTGGAGCTCTTAGAAATAGCTAGAGGATATGTTGAAAGATGCTGATTTCTGTCATTCAAGCATGTAGTGATGATGCCTTCATAATTTGGATATTTAGAGTTACTTATGGTAGTCATAAGCTGGTCTGGCCAGCAAACATTTGGATTGCATAAGCCTCGTTTGTTAAGAAACACACGCTATATGATTTTTTTTTTTTCATTTTTATAACCCAACACAGAGAGATTAAAATTCTGTTCTAGTGATTTTTTCCCCCTAAGGAGGTCTCTCTGTTTTGGAAGAATTTTTTGAAACTGCAATTTAACAATAACTTTCTCTCAAAGAAGTTACTTTATACCCTAAATAAATTAGTTTAATATGTGTATAGCTGATTCTTGTTTTATAAACAAAATCTCAGCTGATAGGTAAGCCAGTTAATTCAATAAAACTAATCAATTCAAGGAACAAAATAAAAAAAGAAATTGTCAGTCAGTTCAGTCAGAAAGTAAAGTGATGTTTCTCCTTGAAAAGTCCATGGAGAATAAGATAGCTGGATCACACCAACCAGTGTACTGCTGATTTTGCAAACAAAAGAATAAAATAAAATATCTTGATTCCAAATATTCTATTATTTCACTAGGTGGCATAGTCACCTAAAGATCAAAAATCTCTGTGTGGAATGGGGGTAGGGATGGGTTGGGGGGAGGAGGAATCAGAATGAAGATGAAACAAATTGATAATATATTCATTAGAAAGTCTTTGTGATGGAAGGGAAGGTTAAATAGCACATGTTATAGCTGAGATCAAGTCACTAAGGTGTCCTAGACATTACTGCTGTGTATGATTTTCTCTTAGTATTCTTTTAACTGAAGTTTTTTTTCTAATATTTAATAATAAAAAAGAAAGTCAAGGTAGCTGTAAAATGCTGTGAGTTCAAGTTGAAATATCTTCCATTACTTCTTTTAGTCTGTTCAGAAACACAGACTTTGTCAAGTTCATCATTAAAAAAAATTTGAATGCAAAGATGGCAGACTAGGTAAAAGCAGAGATCATCTCCTCTCAGGCCGCATTAAAACTACAACCAAATTATAAAAAATAATCAACGTGGAGAATTACCTGAAGTATAGCAAATCATAACACTTAGGTTTGATAATATAAAGAAAGAGCTACATCAAAGACAGTAGGTGGGCAAAGTCAAAAATTGGGCTGGACCAGCACAATGGGGTCATGGTGGAGCACCAGGAGGGAGGACAAAACTGCAGATTCCCACCTCCCAAAAGGGGAGAAGAGTCCTAACCCCACACAGGGGCTCCCCAGCCCAGAGTCCCAGCCCAGGGAAGAGGAATTTCCAAAAAATCTGACTGTAAATATCAGAAGGAATTCTGGCCTTCGGGGTGAGAAGGAAAGAGACTGAAATCTCAGATGCTTCTTTAAAGGGCCCATGCATGCAGGCTCTCTCGCCAGCAGACACTCACCTGGGGCACTTTTTGATGGAAGCTCTGGCAAGATTCAGACAGGGAAAGATTGAAGTACTTGATGCCAGAGCTAGGACTGGACAAGAAGCTACCATTGTGCCTTAGTCGGGCCCCCCTACAGGGCAGTCTACAGACCTTCAACACCAGCTTCCTGTGCAGACTCCTCCCCCACACGGCCAGTTCTGAAACTGCACTGGTTTGAAGAGATCAGCCTGTCCCACCGAAACTGTATATTGTCCAGGGCGCCTTGACCTCAGCCAGCTCTGTGAGCACATTTTGGGGACAGTCTCAGGCAGATCACTGCTACCAACATGGGCCTGGGCAGATCACCAGGAACCGTAGGCCAGTCCCAGACAGCAGCTAGTCTCACTGTGATCTGTGATTAGTGGGAATGCGTGGGCATATAAATTGCAGCAAAACTGAGGATGTATTGGCTCGATGGCCCTTGTCTCCCAGAGATCCCACTTCACCCAAGCCACAAAGTGCCCGCAGCATGGTGACAGGCAGCCGCCCCTGCCCTACCCCTATCCAGGGTTGCGTATTCTGTATAGGCAGTAGACATCAATGAGCAAATTTCAGGGGAAACACTGACGGACAAATCACTGTTGCCAGCACGAGATACAATACCAATTGGGCAGATCACAAGGGTTGGTGGGCCCATCCCAAAAGGTAGTAGGTCTTGCAGTGATATGTGTCTTTTGTGGAAGCCTGCAGTCCCAGAGCTGGCTGAAAAGCTGGTGCTATATAGGCTCGATGGCCCCAGGCCTCACTGAGACACCACCCCACCTAATCCACAAATTACCTGCAGCAAGCCTGCTCTCAGGCAACCCAATCCCATCCTGTGCTTTCCTTGGGTCAAGAATTCAATAACGAATAATAGAACTCAGTTTGGGTGGCACACAAAATGCCCATGCATCCGGAAGAAGCTCTCAATGGCAGGCCATAAACACATGCCTATGGGCTTCAGTAACTCTTGAATAGATCTCGGGTGTTTGCAGGCTAGAGGTGGGCAGCAGCTGGCCTTGCTGTCATCTGAAACTTGTACAGAGAGCCACAAAGACAGTGCTAGCGTGTAAACTGACACTGCACTGGAAGGGGGAAATCTGCTTGATATATCCAGGTGACTCCCTGGGTCCTGCAGCCAATGCATATATCACCCAGAGGTGCTTCCAGTTGTGGAATTTACGGACAATTGACAGGCAGCCTCAGGCATTGAGGAGCACTAGTCCTTCTCCTAAACTGCCCCAGGCCCAATACTGGGGGTAACTGGACCATGGCTTACAGCATTGTCTCTCCATTTACCTATAAATCTAACATAGGTAGCAACCATCTGCAGATTGCTTTGTAGCCCTCACCAAGTAGCCCTGAGCAATCAAAAGCAGTGGCTGACTTTGACCTAATGAGAGCCCCTCCCAAGGGACCACAAAATCAACACATCTGGAGGCTGGCACAAGATACAACAGAGCAACTCCTGACTAGCCCCATAAGTGGTACACACAAAGGGCAGTCTCAACAATTACAGAAGCCTGCTAGGTCAAATCTCACTCAGTGGAGTCAGCCCCAACATAGCAACTCTTACTCTGTGGGCACAGCCAATTCCTACACTTAGTCAGCCTGAGCATTAATCCTATCCACTGATGTATTAACACCAATAAAAGCTTAGCTGTAACAGAAGATCACACACACAACTCACACAAGGATCATATCTAGAGACCCCAACCCAGGAGATTAGGGCGAGTGCACCACTAGGCACCACAGGACACCCTCCACATAAGGCTACCTGACCAAGGCTGAGAGATGAAACAAATATTTCTATAGAAATAAACACAGAGAGGCTAATAAAATGAGAAAACAAAGAAACATGCCACAAATTAAACAACAGGAGAAAACTTCAGAAAGAAGCTAAAATGAAATGGAGGCAAGCAACCTACCAGAGACAGTTCAAAATAATGGTTATAAGGATGCTCAATGAACTTATGAGGAGAATGGATGAGCACAATGAGCACCTCAACAGAGAGACAGTAATCATAAAAAATGACATAGAAACCTTAGAAAAGAACTAGACAGAAATAAAGAATGGAATAACTGAAATAAAGAATACACTAGAAAGATTCAACAGTAGATTGGACAAAGCAGAAGATCAAATCAGTGAACTGGAAGATAAAGTAGCAGAAAACACCTAACTGGAACAGCAAAAAGAAAAAAGAATTTTAAAAAATGAGAATAGTTTAAGACACCTCTGGGATAACATGAAGTGTAACAATATCTATACCATAGGAGTACCAGAAGGAGAAGAAAGAGAACAAGGGATTGAGAATCTATTTGAAGAAATAATGACAGAAAACTTCCCTAACCTGGCAAAGAAATTAGACATACAAGTCCAGGAAGCACAAAGAGTCCCAAACAAGAAGAATTCAAACAGACCTACACCAAGACACATCATAATTAAAATGCCAAAGGTCAAAGACAAAGAGAGAATCTTCAAAGCAGTAAGAGAAAGGCTGCTAGTTATTTACAAGGGTATCCCCATAAGAATGTCTGCTGATTTTTCAATGTAAACTTTGCAGGCCAGAAGGAACCAGTAAGAAAGAAATATTCAAAGTTATGAAAAACAAAAATCTATGACCAAAAATACTCTACCCAACAAGGCGTTTGATTAAAATGAAAGGTGAGATAAAGAGTTTCCCAGACAGGAAAAAAGCTTAAGGAATTCATCACCAACAAGCCAGCATTATAAGAAGGGACATCTGTAAAAAAAAAAAAAAAAAAAAAGAAGGGAGGAAAACAAATAAATACAAATGATAAAATGACAATAACTATGTACCTACTGATAATCACTTTAAATGTAAATGGATTACATATTCTAATCAAAAGATATAGGGTAGCCGAATGGATAAGAATACAAGACCCATGCATATGCTGCCTACAAGATCCCCACTTCAGATCAAATGACACACACAAACTGATAGTAAAGAGATGGTAAAACATATTTCATACAAATGGAAATAAAAAAATAAAAACTGGAGTAGGAGTACTTATATCAGACAAAATAGACTTTAAAGCAAAGGTTATAATAAGAGACAAAATAGGGCAATACATAATGATAAAGGGATCAATACATCAAGAAAACATGACCCTAGTACACATAAATGCATTCAACATAGGAGCACCTACAGACATAAAGTAATTATTGACTGATATAAAAGGAGAGATCAATAGTAATACACTCATAGTCAGGGAATTTAACACCACATTGACACCAATGGACAGATCTTCCAGACAGAAAATCAATGAGAAAACAATGAGACTAAAAGACACACAAGATCAGATGAATATAATAGATATTTTCAGAGCATTTCACCCCAAAGCAGTAAAACGTATATTTTTCTCAAGTGCACATGGAACTTTTTCTGGGGAAGACCACATATTAGGCCATAAAACAAGTACCAGTAAATTTAAGAAGATTGAAATTGTATCTCCGATCATAATGGTATGAAACTAGAAATCAATTACGAGAAAAAAACTGGAAAATATACAATTACGTGAAGGCTAAATAACATGCTACCAAAAAATAAATGGGTTAACAATTACAGCCAGAAAGAAATCAAAAGATTCCTAGAGACAAATGAAAATGAAAACTCAATGACTCAAAATCTATGGGACAGTGAAAGCAGTATTTTTTTTAAATTTGTTTTTAATTAAGTTTATTGGGGTAACATTGGTTAATACAATCATATAATTTTAAGGTGTACATTAGCATTTGACATCTGTATATTCTACTGTGCGTTCACCACCCAAAGTCCAGTTTCCTTCAGCTACCATATATTTGATTCCCTTTACCTATTTCACCCTCCCCCGACCCCCTATATTTTTGACCCCCTTACCACGTCTACTCCCCTTCGCCCCCCCCCGCCACCATCTCACTAGTAACTACTACTCTAGAGTCTACTGGTAACCACTAGCCTATAGTCCATGTCCATGAGTCTCTGTTTGTTTGTCCTGCTCATTTGTTGCTTTTAGGTTTATATGTCACATATAAGTGATATCATGTGATTTTCAACTTTTTCTGTCTGGCTTACTTCGCTTAGCATGATTATCTCGAGGTCCATCCATGTTGTCGCAAATGACAGTATTTCATCTCTTCTTATGGCTGAATATTATTCCATTGTATATATGTACCACAGCTTATTTAGCCAATCATCTATTGTAGGGCACTTTGGTTGCTTCCATGTCCTGGTCACTGTAAATAATGCTGCTATGAACATTGGTGTTGAAAGCAGTCTTAAGAGAGAAATTCATAGCATACAGGCCTACCTCGAGAAATAATAAAAATCACTATAACCTTACACTTAGAGGAACTAAAAAAAGAACAGCAAAGTCCAAAGGGAGTAGAAAGAAAGAAAGAATAAAGATCAAAGCAGAAATAAACAAAATAGAATCTAGAAAAACAATACAAAACATTAATGAAACAAAGAGCTGGTTCTTTGAAAGGATAAACAAAATGATAAACCCTTAACCAGACTCATCAAGGAAAAAGAAAAAAGATTCGAATAAATAAAATCAGAAATGAAAGAGGAGAAATAACTATGGATGCCACAGAAATATAAAGGATCATAAGAAAATACTACAAGCAATTATATGCCAACAAATTGGACAATCAGGAAAAAATGGATACATTCCTAGAAACATACAATTTCCCAAAACTTAGTCAAGAAGAAACAGAAAATCTAAACTGACTGATTACCACCAATGAAATAGAATGAGTAATCAAAAACTTCCAGAAAACAAAAGTCCTAGACCCAGTGTCTTCATAGGTGAATTATACCAAACATTCAAAGAAGAATTAACACCTATGCTTCTCAAATTAGTCCAAAAAATTCAAGAAGAGGGAAGACTCCATAACTCCTTTTATGAGGCCACCATTACCTTGATTCCAAAACCAGAAAAAGGCATTACAAAAAAAAAAAAAAGATATAGGCCAATATCTCTTATGAACATTGATGCAAAAATCCTCAAAAAATGTTAGCAAACTGAATTCAGCAATACATTAAAAATATTATACACCATGATGAAGTTGGATTTATTCCTGGGATGCAAGGTTGGTACAATATCCACACATCAATTAATGTGACACACCACATTGACAAATTGAAAGATAAAAACCATATGATCATATCAATAGGTGTAGAAAATTGTTCAACAAAATCCAGCATCCATTTATGATAAAAACTCTCAGCGAAGTGGGAATAGAGGAAACATACCTCAACATAATAAAGGCCATATATGACAAACCTACAACTAACATCTTACTTAACTGGGAAATGCTAAAAGTGTTTTCCTTATGATCAGGAACAAGACAAGAATGCCTACTTTCACCACTTCTGTTGAACATCGTATTGGAAGTCCTAGTCATAGCAATCAGACAAGAAAGTGAAATAAAAGATATCCAGATTGGAAAGGAAGAAGCAAAATTCTCGTTATTTGCAGATGACATGATACCATATATAAAGAACCCTAAAGATTGCACCAAAAACCTGTTAAAACTGATCAATGAATTCAATAAAGTAGCAGGATACAAAATTAATATTCAGAAATCAGTGGTGTTTTTATACACCAATGATGAACTTTCAGAAAGAGAAATTAAGAAAGCAATCCCATTTACAAGAGCATCAAAACAATAAAATATCTGGGAATCAAACTAACCATGGAGGTAAAAGACATGTTCTCAGAAAGTTATAAGTCATTGGAAAAAGAAATTGAAGAAGATATATATAAATGGAATCATATATCATGCTCATGGGTAAGAAGAATCAACATCGTTAAAATGTCCATATTACCAAAGCAATCTATAGATTCAATGCAATCTCTATCAAAATACCAATGGTATTTTTCAGAGAGCTACAACAACAACAAAAAAGTCTAAAATTTACATGGAACCATAAAAGATCTAATAGCCATAGCAGTCTTGAGAAAGAAAAATGTTGGAAGAATCACACTACCAAATGGCAAACTATGCTACAAGACTACAGTAATCAAAACAGCATGGTACTCTCATAAAAACAGATACCTTTCTTCAATGGAAGAAAATAGGGAGCCCAGAAATAAATCTATGTGTATATGCTCATTTAAAATATTACAAAGGAGGCAAAAATATGCAATGGGGTAATGACAGTCTCCTAAATAAATGGAGATGGGAAAACTGGACAGATATGTGCAAAAAAAAAAAAAAAATGAAACTGGACCACCTTCTTACACCATATACAGGAAGAGATTCAAAATGGATTAAAGACTTAAATGTAAGACCAGAAATCATAAAACTTTTAGAAGAAAACATAGGCAGTAATCTCTCTAATATTGTTACTGGTAATTTCTTTTTGGGTATATCTCCTTGGGAAAGGGAAACAAAAGAAAAATTAAACAAATGGGATTACATCAAACTAAAAAATTTTTGTATGAGTTTTTCGTATATTTTGGATGTTAGGCCTTTATCAGAGGCATTGCTTGTAAATATATTTTCCCATTCAGATAGTAGTCTCTTTACCTTGTTCATGATTTCTTTTGCTGAGCAGAAGCTTTTTAGTTTGATGTAGTCCCATTTAATTATTTTAGCTTTTACTTCCCGGAATTTAGGTCAAAGTCATAAAATCCTCTTTAAGTCCAAGGTCCTTGAGTTTAGTTCCTATGTTTTCTTATATGCATTTAATTGTTTCAGGTATTATATTCAGGTCCTTAATCCATTTTGAGTTAATTTTGGTGTGTGGTGATAGACAACAGTCTAGTTTCATTCTTTTGCAGGTGGCTTTCCAGTTTTCCCAGCACCTTTTATTGAAGAGGCTTTGCTTTCTACACTGTACGTTTTGGGCTCTTTTGTCAAAAATTATTTTTCCATATCAACATACATTTACTTCTGGACTCTTGATACTGTTCCACTGGTCTGTGTGTCCTATTTTCTGCCAATATAATGCAATT
>NW_006442508.1:2995660-2999450 GCF_000325575.1 Pteropus alecto | reverse complement strand
ATGTGCTGTCTTAATAAGGGTTGCACTCCTCAACTTCTATTTGCCTGATAGTCACCTTACTCCTAATTATGTTTTTGGGTTTTGGGTTTTTTTTTTGTCATTTTATTTTAGGTGAGCTGACTTCTTTCAGCATTTCCTGTAGTGCAAGCCTCATAATGGAGAATTCCCTCAATTTTTGTATGTCTAGAAATGTCTTAATTTCTCCTTCATATCTAAAGGAGAGCTTAGCTAGATACATTATTCTAGGCTGCTAGTTCCCTTCACTTAATAGTTTGAATATTTGATTCCACTCCTTTCTGGCTTCTAAGGTCTGTGCTGAGAAGTCTGACTATAATCTAATGGTTTTCCTTTATAACTTATAGTTATAGAAAACTTACAGTTACCGTTTTCCTTTCCCTAGCTGCTCTGAGCATTCTGTCTTTGTCATTGATTTTTGATAATTTTAATACAATGTGTCTTGATGAAGGCCTTTTCAGGTTGAGATAATTGGGTGTTCTGTTGACTTCTTGAATTCTATGCTCCAGCTCATTCCTTAGACTTGGGAAATTCTCGTCAACTATTTGTCTGAAAGTACTTTCTACTCTCTGCTCCTTTTCCTTGCCTTCAATATTGCCCATTATTCTTATGTTTCCTCTCCTGATGGTATCAGCTAGTTCTTGAACTTCTCTTTCATTATTTTTCATTCTTTCTATCTCTCTTCTTCCTTCTGATTTATTTCTAGATTTCTGTCTTCGATATCTCTGATCCTTTCCTCCATTTGGTTGGCTCTATTTCTCAAGCTTGTTATTTCATTTTTCAACTCTTGCAGTGTGTTCTTCATCTCCAGAAGTCTATTTGGTTCTTTTTGAGGGTTTCAATCTCCTTACACTGTTCAACCAGTTGTTTTTTTAAATTTCTGAAATTGTTGATTTAAGTTGTTTTGGATCTCACTGAGTTTCAGAAGTCCCATCCTGAATTCTCTGTCATTTAAGTGCATATTTCTATGTCTATAAGCTTATTTTCTGGAGATTTTTCTCTTTCTTTCTGAGATGTCTTGTCACCTTGGTTGTTCATGGTGTTTAATGGACTATTTATCAGCCTGGCAATATTTTTGGAAATCATCCTGCTGTTTTCCTTTAAAACAAATGTAGTGTAAGTAAATCTTGTTTTTCTAGTAAATAGAATATTTGATCTGATTCCAGTAAAATTGTGCATGCAAGAAAATGTTTCTCCACTGATTTTAATGACAACATCAAGAGTACATTCATCATTGCACAGCCCTCAGAATTGAGTAGATTTTAATACCCCTGACCAAGTCAGAAACTAAACTTTTGTACATTTTTAGTATTGTTTTACCATGCCATCTTTATATACTAAATTAAATTATGCAAAAACCAAATAAGATTTTTGCAGAATTCTGTAATCTTTAGGAGAGTTAGAGAAGAGAGAGGTTAGAAATCATTTCTTCACTCCTTCCCTGCTCAGGCACATTTCCTGAAGCCTCAGTATCTCTCCAGGATTAACGTTTTTGCCCAGTGGTCTTCCTCTAGGGTTCCAAGTTTCTCAGAGCTCCATGTTATTATTTCTATCTCTTTTACCTTAATGATTAACAATGATAGTAGTTTTTTACTATTGCTAGTCTCTGGGCTTCTCAGCATCCATTGCTGATTCCATTAATAATACCCACATCTTTGTAAGTTGTCCCCTTGTTAATATGTCTTTACCTGATCGATCTGAGTGACATTCTAGTTTTTCCTAGGACTCTGATTGCTATGTAGAGGTTATATGTAATATATATTAAGCAAATATATAGTCATTAAATGTTTTCATGCTTACTTTTTAGGCCTAAAAGAAGAGTCCATTGCTGATTCCATTAATAATACCCACATCTTTGTAAGTTGTCCCCTTGTTAATATTTCTTTACCTGATCAATCTGAGTGACATTCTAGTTTTTCCTAGGACTCTGATTGCTATGTAGAGGTTATATGTAATATATATTAAGCAAATATATAGTCATTAAATGTTTTCATGCTTACCTTTTAGGCCTAAAAGAAGAGCAAGAGAGAGAGAGAGAGAGAGAGAGAGAGAATAACCCCATAAAACAACCCAGTGATTTTCAACCAAAGAGGTTCTAGTTAGCAATGAGGTGCTCAATTCAACATTATAAAAGTACTAAAGTTATTCTTAGATTAAACCCACAGGCTAATTGAAACAATAAGTTTTGTTTTAGTTTAGTTTAATTTTACTTTGGCTAAAATGATGACAACTCGGTGTGGTACCACTAGCTATCTTAGAATAATTAGAAGGTTTAATTAGTGATTTTATGCATCTAAATAATAACTATGTGATAACTAATTATTTACACTTAGTAAGTATAATGAGGCATAAATAAGCAAATATATATATCTATATATGTACATACATAAAAATTTAGAGTTCATAGTGGAAAATCAATAAAAAGGAGTTCTTGGCATTGAAAATTTGTCAATGACTGGCTTAATATTATAACTTCAGTAAAGGAGTCTCTTCTTAACCCTGGGACCTCTCTTTGCAGACTCTGCCACACTCCTCAAAGACACATTACAATGCAGGGCAGCTACTTCCTCATGAACATTTAATCCTTAGAGGCCCCAAGAAATCAGCTAGGATATCCTTTCGTTGAGAATGTATACTATTGCTTGCTTCAGGCCCATAAATTAGAGAGGTATATAAGAAGAAAGAGTTGGACCAAAATTTGATACTAATCAATTCTAAATTTAAGAATCATTTTCATAAACTAGCCCTAAACTTGACTGTTGGGTGCCTCAATGTATCTAATTTTCTGTTTTGCTTTCCCCACACCAACATTTTACCACCCAGAATTGGATTCACTCCCTTAATAATTCTCGTTTTCTGTTACTAGCCATTAATGATTGACTTCACGCTTCAGTTAGTAGTTTCCAGGAGTGTTAGAGATAAGATTTTACTCACAGTCCCATGTGGGAGCCAATACATGCTGTGGTTTATGGCAGTAAAAGTTCCTGAAAAATCTTATATCATTCTGATTATTCTTTCCAAGACCATTTTTTTTCGTGAAAGTCATTTCTTAGGTGTCTTTGGCACAACTAGCAATTATTACCTTGAAATCATCCTTGATGCCAAGCAGAACTTTCATAATAGGCCCTGGGTAAGAGGCTTCAATTTTATGTAGTTAACATCTTATTTTTCTATCTCTATCTAGATGTATATAGTGGCATAAATATAAACACTAATATATAACAGAAATTCACTTTAGTATAGATTCTTAAATATTTTACTTATTCTTAATGCCTTTTCCTTGGAGATAATTTTTTTTTCTTTTTTTAATACACATGTTGATAATGTCACATGCATCTGAGAAAAAAAATAGTTACTAAATTTTAAAACCTACTAGGCTATCAGAAAATAATTTATAAGAGCTTCAAGTGAAAAAACCTGGATTTTAAGGTGGGGAGATGTAGGTCTTGGTGTTGGTCTGTATTCTAATATGTAAAGCGAGGAAACTGAGTGGTCAATCCTTCTCTGACCACTCTGTCTCAACCTCCAATTCACAGTCTGTACTAACAGTCTGCTCCTCCCACTGATAACACTTCCCATATTTATAATTTTTACAACTTGTAATTACTTAATTGAGCAGACGAATACACCTACTCACAAAGTCAAACTCAACATCCCCTTGTAGCACATACCCTGATCTCATAGTTAAGTATAGACTCTGTGGTTTTGAAAAAAGTACTTGATGTGGTATAAGCTGAACTTGGAATCTCCCTATGTGTCTCTCTCTCTCTCTCTC
>NW_006442508.1:2992960-2995648 GCF_000325575.1 Pteropus alecto | reverse complement strand
CTCTCTCTCTCTCTCTCTCTCCCTCCCTCTCCCTCTGCTACTTATAAATTGTGTGACTGTCAAAAGGAACTGAATTAATATTTTAAATCTAATTCTTCATCTGTGGAAAACAGATGATAGCTTCTACCTACCTACTTTACGGAATTGCTACAAGTCTTAAAAAAGATAGCTCTATCAAATATACAGCATATATATGAAACTCACTAAATGCGTTTGAATATTTAGATTCACCGTTAGGAGAATTTATCTTTAGAAAAATTCAGCAAGAAATGGTTAATACTTTTGTAAGAAAAATCACAGAAGGTATTAGTAATGACAAGAATTCAAAGTATTAAAAATGTTTACAGAATTACTAGAGGAGTTAATTAATCATTTAACATGCCCACATTAAGGAGGAATGAAATCTTTGCTAAATATGAAAATAATAACAGGAAAAATATTATTTTAAAACAAAGCCAAAACAATAAAACTGCATTAATAGTCTACGGTTTAAAGTTGAATTCTGAGTTTCGATGTGGCCCCCAAGGAGTCACAATCTAAGAATTCAGAAATAAGCTAGTATTCATTCTGCAATCCAACAATAATAATTGTTGAGAATGATAGTGATAAATGTAACAGTAGCAGCCAACATGCACTGACTGCTTACTATACCAGAACTATGTTTCTATGTATTATGTCTTATTTAATTTCCTCAACAACCCTATAAAGTTCGATTTTATTACTACTCATGTTTTATAGATGAGGAAATTTCAAGCCTCTCCTGAGTCTTAGAGGAGTTAAGTAACTTGTCCAAACCCCAGCTATTAAAATTTGAAGTTGGAATAAGACCTTAGGCAGTGAAATTCCAAAGTTACCACTAAGAAAAAACAAGACTTGAATGACAGAATGACTGAATGCAACTACTGTCTCTGTGCCTATTATGTATCCTGTTTTATTTTGCCTGCCAGTCTGAGAAGCCATTTTATCGAAACTACTCAGTTGCTGAACATTCAAGCATTAATTACGAAGGTAACACATGCCCAATCGAATAAAACTGCTGTTAATTGGTGTCCTACTGCTGAGACACATATGGACAAGCAGTATGTGTCAGGAAATTTTCATTCAGATTAAAGAAACCAGGTATCAAACTCTCAGGAAAACTTGATTTAAGGAGCAGAGGCTTTGTCTACCCACGCTAGCTCCACCTTGCTAACACACATGGCACTGAATAAATTGTCTTTACTGATTTCAATATCGCCATTGGGATATTAATTTATTATTAACACACAGTTAAATGACTAACAATTGTATTTTGACTCCTTCTTGGCGTACTATTTAAAATCATAATCATATAATTAAATTATTTGGAATGATTGTTATTTTTATTTTTTATTTTAATGAAGTACTTCTACCCAGTTTTTATTGTTTGTCTTTCTTAAACATTTGTTTTATGTTTAAATTAATTTTATTGTGCTGACATTGGTTAATAAAATTACATAGGTTTCAAATGCACATTTCAATAATATATCATATATATATTGCACTGTGTTTTCACCATCCAAAGAAAATTTCTTATCACCACATATTTGACCCCCTTTATCCTTATCTACCTTCCCCTCTCTTACTTTTCCCCCTGGTAACCACTAAACTGTTTTCTGCGTCTAAGAGTTTTTGTTTATTTGTTCATTGCTTTCAGTTTTATATCCCACATATGAGTGAAATCATATGGTTCTCAACATTTTGTGTCTGACTTATATCACTTAGCAAGATAATTTCAAGATCCGTCCATGTCATTGCAAAAGGCAGTATTTCATCTTTTCTTAAGGCTGAATAATATTCCATTTTATATATGTATCACAGCTTCTTTATCCAATCTATCAAAAGATATTTTGGTTGTTTCCATGTCTTAGCCACTGTGGATAATGCTTCAATGAACATTGAGGTGCATATATCTTTACGGATAAATGTTTTCAAAATTTGAGAGTAAATACCAGAAGAAGAATTACAAGTCATATGGTAATTCTATTCTTAATGTTTTCCATACTGTTTTCAATAATTGCTGTGCCAATTTACATTTCTACCAGCAGTTCCTTCTTCTCCCAGTCAGATGGTTGCCTCTTTGTTTTGTTGATGATTTCTTTTGCTGTGCAGAAGCTTTTTAGTTTGATATAGTTCCATTCATTTATTTTTGCTTTTACTTCCCTTGCCAATGAGGTCAAATTATTAAAATCCTCTCTAAATCCAAGGTCCATGAGTTTTGTACTTATGTTTGTTTTCTTCTATGCAATTTATTGTTTCAGGTGTTACATTTAGGTCTTTGATCCATTTTGAGTTAATTTTGATCTTTGGTGACAGATAGCAGTCCAGTTTCATTCTTTTGCATGCGGCTTTCTAATTTTCCCAGTGCCATTTATTAAAGAGGCTCTCAGTTCTATTCTAGGCTCTCAGTTCTATTCCATTAATCCATATGCCTGTGTCTGTTTTTCTGCCAATAACATGTTGTTTTGATTACTGTTGCTTTGTAGTATAATTTAAAGTCAGGCAAAGTGATACCTCGAGTCTTATACACATTTTTTTTCCCCCAGGATTGCTTTTACTATTCAGGATCTTTTATAACTCCATACAAATTTGATGCTTTTTTCTTCTATTTCTTTTAAAAATGCCACTGGAATTTCGATGAAGATTGCATTAAATTTATATATTGTTTTG
>NW_006442508.1:2943257-2992071 GCF_000325575.1 Pteropus alecto | reverse complement strand
TCTTAATTTTTTTTTTTTAAGAGGTTGAGAAGGACTGGTATTAAATTTTCTTTCAATGTTTGGTGGAATTCACCAATGAAACCGTCTGGTCCTGGACTTTGTTTTTGTAGGAAATTGTTGATTAGTATTTCAATTTCCTTACTAGTGATAAGTCTATTTAGCTTTTCTAATTCTGTATGATTCAGTCTAGAAAGGATGTACATTTCTGAGAATTTGTCCATTTCTTCTAGGTTATCAAATTTGGTGGCATGTAATCTTTCAGAGTATTCTTGTATGATTCTTTGTATGTCAGAGGTATCTGTCATAACTTCTCGTCTTTCACTTCTGATTTTGTTTATTTATGTCTTTTCTGTTTTATTCCTAGTGCGTCTAGCCAGGGAGTTGTCAGTTTTATTAATCTTTTCAAAGAACAAAAACTTTGTTGCGTTAATTTTTTTTGTATTGTCTCTTTGTTCTCAATTTCACTTAACCATCTTCTAATTTTTATTATTTCCTTCCTTCTGCTGACTTTTGGCTTCTTTTTTTCTTTTAGTTCTTTAAGACATAATGTTAGGTTGCTTGTGTGGGATTTTTCTTATTGATTGAGAAAGGTTTGTAATGATATGAACTTTCTTCTTATTACTGTTTTTCTGTGTCCTCAAAGTTTTGATATGTTGTATTTTTTTCATTTGTTCCTATATATCTCTTGATCTCTCCTTTTATTTTCGACCAAGTTGTTACTTAGTAGCATGTTGTTTAATCTCCACATATTCGTGGTTTTTCTTGCTTTCTTTTTATAGTTATCTGTAATTTCAATGCATTTTGGTTGAAAAATATGCTTGGTATGAATTCAATCTTTTTAAACTTGTTGAGGCTAGTTTTCTATCCTTGAGAATGTTCCATGTGCACAAGAGAATGTATAATTTGGTGTTTGGGGATGGAAGGCTCTGTAAATGTCTATTATGTCCATTTAGTCTAATGTATCATTTAGGGCTGATATTTCCTTATTGATTTTTGCTTGGATATCTATCCATAACTGACAGTGGGTTGCTTATGTCCCCTACTATTACTGTGTTTTTGTAGGTTTCTTTCTTTAATTCTGTTAGTAGTTGCTTTATATATTTTGGTGTCCCTGATTGGGAGCATATATATTGATAAGCATTATATCTTCTTGATGTATGGATTCCTTCATCATTATGAAATGTTCATCTTTGTCTTTCATTATCTTTTTTACTTTGAAGTCTATTTCATCAAATAAATATGGCCACATCCACTTTTCTCTGGATGCCATTTCCTTGGAGTATCATTTTCTACCCTTTTAATTTGAGACTATATTTGTCCTTGCAGCTGAAATGTGTCTCTCAAAGGCAGAATATGATTGAGTTTCGTTTTTTGATCCAAACTTCTACTCTGTGCCTTTTTATTGGTGAGTTCAGTCCATTTACATTTAGAGTGATTATTGAGGTTTTCCTATAGTCATTTTATATTATGTTTTCTGATAGAACAATGTCTCCATTGTTTCTTCATCCTTGTGTTTCTGTCTGTTATTTTAGTTTGGTGGTATTCTATGATTTTTTTTTGCTCTGTTCCCTCTTTTTTTATGTTAATGTCTCAGTTCTGTGTGTGTGTGTGTGTGTGTGTGTGTGTGTGTGTGTGTGTGTGTGGTTATCAGTAAGTATATGTAAAAGAAACTGATATATATTCAGCAGTCTTTTTTCTTCTGCATGTACCTTATCTTTGCAGAAATTGCAGGGGTCGTCAGCACACCTGAAGAGCAGTGGGTGAACCTCACCTTGGGAAAATCATCTTCATGGTCATGGTATCTCCCCTGCCAGATGTGTATCTACCCATTTTTTAGATTTGCTGTCAATGCTTTAATTTTAGATACTTTTCACTTTGCTCACTCCATATTTTAATGATTTCGGTGAGTTAAAATTCAATCCAGAAAACTAAAATCTGAGTTAAATAAACTTTTCACATTTAGCCAATAATTCTATCTTTATGTATCAAGCATTGTCTAAAATTTTCAAGTCAATATACTCAATATATTGTATGTATACAAATCAGATGGATTAATCTAGAACTTAAAAGACATTTAGAAAAATTGAGGGCTGGAAATTTTTTAAAACTTATGTTAATTAATTTCAAATACATCTTTTTATTATTAAGCACTTTTTAGAAATAATTTATGATTATGTAATTACAAATATAAGTTGTATACTCATGTGTTTAATACATGTATAATAAAAGAGTTATGTATCTCAGATTTTTACTGGACTGCACATTTTTTCATCTCTAGAAATTCTCCAGAGGAGAGCATCACATCTGCATAATCCATCGAACGTTAATTTTTAGTTTCTGACATCACCTATTAGAAGCACACTGTCGCCACCTTCTGACATTGCCATAGAAAAGCTACCAAATTGTTTAACAGTTTCATTTTCTTCTATCATAATTTCATTATAATTTTACTGTTTGGCATTTCCATTTTTCTCAGTCACTGAATTTGCTCCAACTGTATGACCATTCCACCAAACATTTTTTTCTTTTTATGATATCTTAATAGAATAGCTCAACCTTAGCTCACTACAATCATACAAAAGATTTTAAGACCAGCTTCAGTATAAAGTTTCACTTACTTTGCGTAGAATTATAATTACCAAGATGTGCAGGCACATCTTAGTCCATAACATTTGGCATTTTAAGAATAAAAAACAAAAACACTGACATGACACTCATTGTATGCCATATACTCTTCTAAGAGCTGATGTTTACTAACATATTTAATTCTCCCAACAACTTTTTGGGCTAGAAACTATTATTACCACTATTTTACAGATGAGATAACTTAGGCACAGAAATGTTAACTTGCCAAGATTTATCCTGTTAATAAGATAGAATAGAGCCAGCATTCAAATTCAAATAGGCTGCACAGGCTAAATTAAACGAATCTACTAAAATTGTCACTTATGTTAAGGATGGAGCACTATGTTCTCAACTTGTTGCTCAGCTTTATGAAGAGAACAGTCAATACTAACTACTATTTCATACTGAGGTTCATTGGCTTTTATGCATCTTTTTGAATTGTAAGAAAACTATCGGCTTTGTGTAACTGTCACTAGATTGCTAATGTACATGTAATACAGATACGTTTGCCCATTTAAATAACTTACGGTTATTCTCACAAGAGAGACTTCCATCAGCATTCTGCTAAGAACAAGTAAATGGAATAATTGAGAAACTAAGCTAGAGTACACCAGTTTATTGAGCCGGCTTAGATCTTTGGTGTCTAAATGGCTCGTTAATAATCTCATTTGAATAATTCACTAAATATGTTGTGAACATTATGCAGAAGCATTCGAGAGATATTATATATGGTCCGTATTACTATTTTCCAAACCAGATGACAGTAAGTCATGAATAAGGAAATATTTGCCATTACATATTCCAAAATTTGACCTGTTTAGAAATTAAACAGATAAAAGTTATATCAAATGATTTTATTAAACAAAAACTTATTTTTAATGTCATTCACATTATTTTCTTTTGTAAATAATTCTTAGTATTAGATATAATAAGACAAGGCAGTTAAATATCTTCAGTTCTTTCCAATTATCTGTGCCATTGTGTTAGAATTCCTTCAAAACTTAAACACAAATCATATTTTGCTTCAAAATCCGTCTTCATCTCAAACTAATCGAGCTGAATATTCCTTCATTATAAACTAAACATAAAAAACTAAGTGATATTTTCAGGGAATTTTTTTACAATTAATTAGATTCAGTGTTACTTATATTTCATAGTTTTTTTTTATTTTCAGTCTTTTTATTTTCTTTTATATTTTAACAGCTATAGTCTTCTTTTTACAATTATACTGTTTCCCTCAATAGTAGTGTAATAAAGTATTTTTTAAAATTTTTTATTTGAGTAAAAAATAAGTCGATTTTAAAATCAGTATTTAATAAATACTGAAACCATGACATTGATTTGTAAATGACTAACAATTATGAAACAATATTTGATATATGCTTTAAAATTCTAATATCATTTTTATTATTTAACCAAATCAAAAAGTTATTTGCAGCATTTGAAACTAAAAACCACATGCAATAAACCATGTAAACAAGGTTAAAGTTAAGAGATTTTAAGTGTTTACTACTTATTGCTATTGGCTGGAAGGGAAAGCTAAATCCAATTTTATATTTTGCAAATAATCTTAGAGATTTCACTAATCTACCCTTCTTCTGATCACCTGTGCAACTTACTACCTGCACATTAATTTTCATATTGATTCATATTGTATAGTTACTTATCTTTTTCTTATCCATTTCCCTTACTAAATTGTAAGGTGTTGGAAACAAGAATTAATCTACAACAGGTATTTTGCCCCTAAAACTGTGCTATGCTTATAGAGTGGTTCAATAGATATTTATCAAATAAATTTGCACTAGGTTATATTGCTATTATTTATACCATATCTTAATTAACATATTTTAAGTCTCCAAAAAGTACATACAGTAAAACAGTAAAATGTACATAAAATGTATATTTTCTTAAATCGATAAAGAAAAATACAAATTAGACAGAAAAGCAAAATAGAAAATATTAAATATCTAATGATGTATAAATATATCATACATGTGATATATAAATATATCATTTTAAATATGATATATACAAATATATCACAAGAATCTACATAGTAAAAATTAGGGCTAAAAATTTTCCAACCATTAAAAAGAATAAAGAAAATAATTCCAGATATATGGCAAATGGTTTTCATGTTCTTTTCACAAATTAAAAAAAAAAAAATTCTCAGTTTCTTAGAGAAAACAAAGCTTTTCCTAGAATTCATATCTAAAATTATTTTTCATAACGATGCATGAATAAAGAATAAAACCTTGAAATGCGATAGATAAAAGAGTCAATATCGCTCTAGAAAAAAATATATTTTTTTAATTTAGAGATCCTCAATTAAAGCTTAAGGACATAAATTTCATATGTAATTCAATGCACATCAACTTTTAAACTATGTTGCTCGACAGACTGAATAAATTTTAAAATGTAACTCTCAATGACAAAATCCATTTATCTTTTTATGCAGCTACCTGAACACATATCAAAGTAATAAACTTAATTTTATAGTATTTATAATGTCATTCTTTCTGATGTTAGTTTAATATCAATAATTTTTACTTTTAATTTGTTAAAACAAACCAGTATCCTAACATTTTTTTCTGCATGTTCTCTATATCAGAAAGAAATGCACCGAAATCATCCAAAGATGTAAGCATTTAAGAGAAAGAGAGAGCTGGAATCAAGGAAGGCTACAATTTTATGCCATTCAGTATTATGATATAATCTGTCAGGAGAATATTCTTGCCCATCCAGCTTCTCACAGTGGTTTTAAACTGAATGGATTACCAAGAGTGAATTTTTTCTCATGTAGATTAACTTACATTATTCCTGTTCAGAGTTCAAAGGTTGAGAAAACTCAATAAATTTAGAAATAATCATATTATTTTTGAAGAAAAACTCAACACATTGATACAGTAGTTAATTAGTAGAACGGCCATACCTAAAACCCATTATTTCCTTATTTAAGTATTTGCCTGAGAAACTCAAACCTGGAAAGTGTTAAGGATGAAAGAGGCATGAGGATTAGTCAGGCTGTCTCACAAATTAACTGCTGTAGACTGAAAGTTCATGTCCTTTCACCCCCATAATTCTTATGTTGAAACTCCATCCCCACTGTGATGGTATTTGGACATGGGGCCTTTGGGAGGAGATTAGCGCCCTGATGAATGTGATCAGTGCTCATATAAAAGAGACCCTGGAGAGTTCCCTCTCTCCTTTTGTTATGTGAAGACACAGCAAGAAGACTGGCCACTTAAAAACTAGCAAGTGTGCTCTTACCAGTGGGTCGAATTTGCCAGTGCTATTCATCTTGGACTTCCCAGCCTTCAGAACGATAAATAAATTTCTATTGTTCATAAACCACCCAGTCTATGTTATCCTCTTATAGCAGCCCAAAAGGATTAAGACAATGACTGACCACAAATCTGAGGAGAGAAACAGTTTACTGCTTTGGAAAAGACAGCACATGACTCAGGGGCCATCCAGGAGGGAATTCTGTATGTAGAGTTCATTAAAGGAAACAGTTAGTGGAGAATGGAGCCCAACAATCAGACAGACTGTTAAAATGCTGGAAGCGAAATGTCTTCCCTATGATTTGACCACGGGTTGGAATACAAGTGAAATCTCCAATAGATATTTACTCTACCTGCCCATTAACGGTACCAGATTTTGTTCATAAATACATTTGAAGAGATTTCATTTGTCTTTAAATTAACACCTCTCTCTCCATGTAAGAGACTTCTGTTGGAGCAGTCTTTTCTTTCTACACTGTATACAGGAAGGACCAGAATCTCTATCACCAACTGTGCTACTCAAGTCTCAGGAGGTGCTCACCTGTGTTAGTGGAGACCCTGGCAGAACCCCACAACTAACCCCTTAGGCAAACGACATTGATAAGGCCTCATCTCAATCAGCATGAATTGCTTTATATTCATAAACAAAGGATAATTTTTAAATAGATGAAGATATAAAACACAAGACAGCCGTACAATATGCCTTTAACACCCTCCCTACCCCTTGGAGATTTTTGCATTTCAGATATAGTCTTATGAGATATAAAATTCATAGGAAAAGCTAACATATCAGAGCCAACATATAGGTACATCCTGTAAGTACAATCTTAGTTAAAGGTAGAAATAATAAAGGGAATTTGATAGATATTAAGTCATTGTCCTTATTAAGTAAAATACAACTTTGTGGCTGAACTGACGCAGGCCTAGTTCAGCGATTTTTAAACATCTTTGACCACAACCTACTTCTATGAAAAATATTTTACACATGGTCCAATATACCATTATATATGTGTGTATTAGTTTGCTAGGGTCGCATAATAAAATAACAGAATGGGTGTCCTAAATATCAGAAATGTATTTTCTCACAGTTCTGGAGGCTGGAAGTGCAAGATCAAGTTGTCAGCACGTTTGGTTTCTCCTAAAGCCTCTGTCCTTGGCTTGCAGATGACCACCTACTCACTGTGTCCTCGCATGGCCTTTCTTCTTTGCACACACATCCCTGGTGTCTCTTCTTATGAAAACACTGATTCTACTAAGTCTCACCCTTATGAACTGATTTAACCTTAATTATCTCTTTAAAAGTCCTAGATCCAAACAAATTCTGAAGAAACTATGGTCATAAATGTAATTTCAGCCTTTATTCAGGGCCCTCTACACCAAATCCTGTAATAATATTAGACCCCAAGCAGGATTATGATCAAATTCCCCTAATTAATTCTCAAGCAAATCAATAGTATCCAGATGCTTAATGTTTGCTTGGGAAATCCTCTGGTCTTCACTTCCTAAAACTAATAATGACACAGGACAACACTAAAATTCAGTGATACTGAGAAGAAATAATTATTCAATTATTATATCTGAATAATATAAGAACAGCAGGCTTCCAGAATAAAAAGAACATGGTAGAGAAAGTTCTAATTTTCTCCATGGCTTGAAGGTTATTACAGAGTGGAAATATAGTTTGAGGGTGGGGGGAAGGAAATTAAAAAAAAAAAAACTTGAAGGAAGAAGTTGATAAATTTGTGGTGTTAAAATAAAAATGACCATGGCCTTTTGAAAAGTGTGAGCTAAGATAGAATATTTCCTGACCCAAAAGACACTATTTCATAATTTTATAAGAATTAAAGTAAAAGAGATCTTATAATGATCTTTCACTCTGTCAAAAATATCAGTGTGTATTAATGAAGAACTGTAGCTTATGCTTTAGTACCCTGCTCTTGTCTCCTGTTGAGTGTTGGCTGCTAATAGGTTGTAGGGTTAACTCAGAATATAGTCCTTCTACATACTCAGAAGACTGGTGGCCAGTAGCCAAGGAAGACAGTGCACAAAGAGCTTTCAGCAGTGCCTACTCCCAAGGACGTTTTCTGCTGCTCCCATGGATGTTATCAGCATCTGTAACCAAGAAGCACATCTTGCTCCCATCCGTCTGAGAGGGCCACTACTCTGCCTAAGAGATAACCCCTCCCTCTGCTTGTGTGCATAAAAAACTCTGCTTGCTCTTGGTCAGCAGCTGCTTTTTTCCTGCAGCTCTGACTGGCTGCTGCTGAAGCTTCTCTGCCTCATTAGTAATAAATGGCATTTCTCATCCCTCTAGTACTCCTGGTGGTTTTTCTGGAATATCTAAACCTAGGTGCAAGTTCCAGGCCTGAGGCTCCTAAGTTACATTGGTCATAGCTGCACCCTTCTCTGGAGAATTTTGCTCAGCAGAGGAAGCCACCTTGATAGAAACATTATGCCTCCTTCCTCACTGCTTCCTCTTGCACCCCCAGCCACAGCACTGTGCAGCCAATGGTAGAGGGATGCAAAAGACTTGCCCTTGTTACAAAGCTGAACCATGTCTGTAATTAGTGCCCTAGAGCTCCCCATGGGATCAGGCAGAAGTTAGAGACCACATCCTCCCTAAACTGTTTCCCCTGCCCTGTCCTGGGTCCCTCATTCTTTCTTCAATAAAACACATACATCTGAATCCCTGAGTCAGGTTGTGAAGCTTAGGAACCCCATGTAGCACAAAGGTGAACTACTCCTTATTACCTGTGGAAAAATTAAACTCATAGGTATAGTGAGGACCACAGAAGTTACCTTTCTTGGAAAAATGTCCTATCTTGATTTCCTCATAGTCTCTTACTAGTAGTACAATTTGGTAGTAGCAGCTTCTAATATCCTAGATGTGTCATTTCTGCCTTGGAGCCTTACAGGTTCATTGCTAGTGCTATAAACTGTCGACTCAAGCATTCTCTCTCTTCAGCATCATCTCCTCAACTATTCTCTTTTAATCCAAATAGTGCTTCATCTACCCTTATAGTCCTCTAATGCAGGCATTGAGCTCTTTCTGGGAATAACTCTTTAGGGAAAAAAAAAAAATCTGCAACTGGCAGCAAGAAGCATAAAGTGTCTTATTCCTAGATATCCATATCTGGGTAGGAGAGTCATGGCACAGATTTCCAAATTCCAACTTGACCCATGTTCCCTCCAACCCAGTCAAGATACACAGGAAACTAAATGTGGGCATAAGTCCTAGACTCTTCTTAATATGTCTCAGCAGAAGTTCTGATAGCTGGCTTATCATCTCAGATAAACACATAAATATGTGTGTATTTTCTTGTTTTATATACCAAGATATATACATAACATATGTATGTTCATTCTGAAAAGTTTTTTATATACAAATATCAAAGTTTCATTTCAAAGTTAATTTACTCAAATCCACTCTCTGGTGAAGTAAGAGGATATATTTCTTTTATTTTTGTAGGTAGACAATATCTAAGACACAACTTCAGTATTTCCTGCATTATTTTAAAAGATGTAAAGTAAATTAAAACAAATCTAATCTCTTTTATTCTCTTCCTATATCAATAATTTTATTACCTTTATTAACTCTGAAAATCTACTAAACTTTTATCGCTAAATTCAATTCCTTAATGCTACAAAACCAATCCAAGAAAAGCACTTTAAGAGAATTACTACAGTTTCTGGTGATTAAAATCATTAAGTTTGTGCTGTCTGGTTCATTCCTGGAGTTTTTTAAGAAGCTGAAATGTTTATTGTGACACAAGAGCCAAGTTCTTTTAATGTCTTCCTTCACAGCAGAGTTGACTAAAAGCTTTTGTTTTCCCACATGGAAGTTTTAAGGCAATAATTTTGCATAGTAAGGAAAGTTGCCATAATGTCATTTTCAGAAAAGTCAAACACACACACTGATGAAGCTGTTGACAGAAATATAAGTGAATTATGGCTTGGCAAAGCATGAAGCCATTAAAGGAAAAATGTCCTCCAAGTCATCCCTAAGGATCAGCAGATTTTATACTTGACAGCTTTTCTTTGCTTAATGGAGTTTCAATGGGCATTATAGTAGCACAGTTCGCAATAGACGATTCTTTATTTAATGTGTTGAAATATGGCTCCTTGTCAGCATAAGTTCTAGAGAGAGGTGGGGAATAAGGACTATAGAGACTTGCCTAGAAATGAATATGAAATTCCATTTAAAACTAAACAGTCACACTTGTTGTAAGCAATATTTTATGGAGGAAAAGCTTCCTTAAATGAGTGACAGTTTGAATGGTTCAGTGAGTTCTTCTCAGTTCAAAGTTCTCTTTCTTTTTCTTTCTTTTTTTTTTTTTTATTCTTTCTTTTACAGTAGACTGTGTTAAATTTCTAAACAGAGGTTAAGGGTTCCCTAAACCTAATCTTGACTTAATTTGTAGTCACAATTGAGACAAGTTATTTTGCTTTATTTATATCCAAGACACCTTATTGTAGAATCTAGATAACATCATTAGCATCAAAAGAACGAGAACTTCAAAAGACTAAATAATAAAACACAACAAAATATTAGTATTTATTATATACATACAAGGTCAGATGTATAGAGCATCGTTATCTTTCCATAGCCATAAGGTATCAAGGAGTAAGCATGGATTCTTGGGTAGAAGATATTGAGCCAGTTAGGCTGAATTGAAATGGATAAAATCTTTATCTGAGAGATAGGAAAAAATAAAATCAATTTATCTAGAAAATTAAACTTGAACATTTGGAAGAGTCTAGAGAAATTCAATGTTGGCAATGAAAGTAAACTGTAACGTGAGTTAGGGAATCTTGTTGTAGAGCCCCAGTCCTGGCTCTCTCACTTACCTGGCTTTGTGTCATTGGATACTTGCTGGGTCTCAGTTTTACCTCCAAAATAGGGTTGTTGAATAGATATTTTTAAATCTTTAATTATCCCTTTCCTCCAATTTTTAATCTTTTTTGAAGCTCAAAAATTGTACTGAACTGAACATATACATATCTGCTGTTCTTTAATTTGATCAATTATTTTTTTAGTGGTCTAACATTTTTATTTCTTTATTTTTATTTTTTTAAGTTTATTGGGGTAACATTGGTTAGTACGATTATATAATTTTCAGGCATACATTATAATTTGACATCTATGTATTCTATTGTGTGATTACAACCCAGAGTCCAGTTTAGTTACCATATATTTGATTCCGTTTACCCACTTCCCCTCCCCCAATCTCCCTATATTTGACCCCCTTTACACCATCTATCTCCTCCCTCCTCCCCCACCCCCTAACCTCTGGTAACCCCTAGTACATTGTCCATGTCCCTGAGTCTCTGTTTGTCCTATTCATTTGTTGCTTTTAGGTTTATATGTCACATATAAGTGATAGCACGTGATTTTCAACTTTTTCTGTCCGGCTTATTTCACTTATCATGATTATCTCAAGGTCTGTCCATGTTGTCGCAATGGCAATATTTCATCTCTTCTTATGGCTAAATATTCCATTGTATGTATGTAACACAGCTTCTTTAGCCAATCATCTATCATAGGACACTTTGGTTGCTTCCATGACCTGGCCATCATGAATAATGCTTCTGTGAAAATTGGTGTGCAAATATCTTTCCAGATATGGATTTCCAAGCCTTTGGGGTAAATACACAGTAGAGGAATCGCTAGATCATATGGTAGATCAATTCGTAGTTTTTTAAGGAAACTCCATACTATTTTCCATAGTGGCTGTACCAATTTGCAGTCCCACCAGCAGTGTATGAGGATTCCTTTTACTCCGCATCCTCTCCAACATTTGTTATTATTTGTCCTGTTGATTATAGCTATTCTAACAGATGTGAGATGGTATCTCATTGTGGTTTTGATTTGCATTTCTCTAATAGTTAGCGATGTTGAGTATCTTTTCATGTATTTGTATGTCCTCTAGGGAGCAGTGTCTGTTCAGGTCCTCTGCCCATTTTTTAATCAAATCGTTTGTTTTTCTGTTGTTATTAAGTCATAAGAGTTCTTTACATATTTTAGATATTATGCACTTATCAGAGGCGTTGCTTGCAAATATATTTTCCCATTCGGATGGTTGTCTCTTTACCTTGTTCATGATATTTTTTTTTGCTGAGCAGAAGCTTTTTAGTTTGATGTACACTCATTCATTTATTTTTGTTTTTACTTCATTTGCCTTTGAGGTCAAATTCATAAAATCCTCCTTAAGTACGAAGTCCTTGAGCTTAGTTCCTATGCTTTCTTCTATGCATTTCATTGATTCTGGTCTTATATTTAGGTCCTTAAACCATTTTGAGTTAATTTTGGTGTGTGGTGATAGAAAACAGTCTAGTTTCATTGTTTTGCAGGTGGTCTTCCAGGTCTCCCAGCACCATTTATTGAAAAAAAGGCTTTCCTTTCTCCACTATATGTTTTTCGCTTTTTTGTTGAAAATGATTTGCCCATATAAATACAGGTTTACTTCTGGATTCTCAATTCTGTTCCATTGGTTCGTGTGTCTATTTTGCTACCAATACCATGCCATTTTGATTACGGTCTCTTTGTAGTATAATTTGAAGTCAGGCAGAGTGATGACTCCAGCCTCGTTCTTTTTTCTCAGGATGGCTGTAGCAATTTGCAGTCTTTTGTGCTTCCATACAAATCTGATGATTTTTTGTTCCATTTCTTTTAAAAATGCCGATGGGATTTGATGGGGATTGCATTAAATCTGTATAATGCTTTAGATAATATGGTTATTTTAACTATGCTGATTCTTCCAGTCCAAGAACACAGAATATCTTTCTCTTTCTTTGTATCTTCTTTGATTTCTTTTAATAGGGTCTTGTAGTTTTCATTATATAGGTCCTTCACATGTTTTGTTAGATTTATTCCTAGGTATTTTATTCCTTTTGGTGCAATTGCAAAAGGAATTATTTTTTCCACTTCTTTTTCTGACACTTCATTATTAGAGTATAGGAATGCTATGGATTTGTAAATGTTGATTTTGTATCCAGAAACTTTACTGTATTTGCTTATCGTTTCTAGTAGTGTTGTTGTGGAATCTTTAGGGTTTTCTATATAGAGAATTATGTCATCCGCAAATAGTGACAGTTTGACTTCTTTGTTTCCTCTTTGGATACCTTTTATATCTTTCTCTTGCCTGATTGCACTTGCTAGGACTTCCAATGTTATATTGAATAACGGTGGAATAACGGTGGGGATGGTAGACAGCCTTGCTTTGTTCCTGATCTTACAGGGAAGGGTTTTAGTTTTTCACCATTAAGTATAATGTTAGCTGAGGGCTCGTCATATATGGCCTTTATTATGTTAATGTACTTTCCTTCTATACCGATTTGTTAAGTATTTTGATCATAAATGGATGCTGTATCTTGTCGAAGGCTTTTTCTGCATCTACCGATATGATCATATGATTTTTATTTTTTAATTTGTTTATGTGGTGTATCACATTAGTTGATTTGCGTATGTCGAACAATCCCTGTGCCCCTGGGATGAAGCCCACTTGATCATGGTGTATAATCTTTTTAATATGTTGCTGTATTCGGTTCGCTCGTATCTTATTTAGGATTTTTGTATCTGTGTTCATGAGAGTTATTGCTTTTCTTTTTTTCGTGTTATCTTTACCAGGTTTTGGTATCAGGGTAATATTGGCCTCATAAAATGTATTCGGAAGTATTGCCTCCTCTTTAATTTTTGGAAGAGTTTGAGGAGAATAGGTATTACATCTTCTTTGAATATTTGGGAGAATTCACTGGTGAAGCGGTCTGGTCCAGGACTTTTACTTTTTGGTAGGTTTTTGATGATTGTTTCTATTTCTATACTGCTGATCGCTCTATTTAGATTTTCCAGATCTTCCTGATTCAGTCTAGGGAAATCGTATTTTTCTAAGTACTGGTCCATTTCTTCTAAGTTATTAAATTTGTTATTATATACTTTTTCATAGTATTCTTGTAAGATCTCTTGTGTTTCTGCAATGTCAGTCATAATTTCCTTTCTTTCATCTCTGATTTTATTTATTTGTGTCCTTTCTCTTTTTTCTTTAGTGAGTCTAGTAGGGGTTTGTCTATTTTATTAACCTTCTCAAAGAACCAGCTCTTTGTTGCATTTATTTTTTCTATTGCTATTTTTTGTTTTCAATTTCATTTATTTCTGCTCTAATTTTGATTTCTTTCCTTCTGCTAACTTTAGGCTTAATTTGTTCTTCCTTTTCTAGTTTTATAAGATGAAGTGTTATGTTGTTCATTTGGGTTCCTTCTTGTTTTTGGATATAGGCCTGTAATGATATGAAATTTCCTCTAAGGACCGCTTTTGCCATGTCCCAAAAGTTTTAATTTGTGTTCTATCATTATCATTTGTTTCTATGTTTCTCTTGATCTCTCTTTTTATTTCTTCTGTGACTCAGTTATTCTTCGGTAGCATTTTGTTTAATCTCCATATATTCATGTTTCTTCCTGATTTCTTTATGCAGTTGATCTCTAGTTTCAAAGCATTATTATCAGAGAATATGGTTGGTATGATTTCAGCCCTCTTATATTTGTAGAGGCTATCTCTGTGTCCCAGTATGTGGTCAATTTTTGAGAACGTTCCATGTGCACTAGAGAAGAATGTATAAGCAGCTGTATCGGGATGGAAGGCTCTGTAAATGTCAATTATGTCCAATTGGTCTAATGTGACATTTAAGGCTATTATTTCCTTATTGATATTCTGTTTGGATGATCTGTCCATATCCAACAGTGGGGTATTTAAGTTCCCTACTATGATAGTGTTTTGGTCTGTTTCTCCCTTTAGTTCTGTTAGTAATTGCTTTACATATTACGAGGCTCCCCAATTGGGAGCATATATATTAATAAGTCTTATGTTTTCTTGGTGCATGACTCCCTTTATCGTTATGTAGTGTCTCTCACTATCTTTCTTTACCTTTTTTATTTTGAAGTCTATTTCATCTAATATTAGTACCACTACTCCCGTTTTTCTCTGAATGCCATTTGCTTGGAATATCATATTCCACCCTTTCACTGTGTCTGTATATTTTTTTGGAGGTGGCATGTGTCTCCTGGAGGCAGCATATGGTTGAGTTTTGTTTTTTGATCTATTCTGCAACTCTGTACCCTTTACTGGTGAGTTTAGTCCATTTACATTTAGGGTAATTAGTGAAATATGAGGTCTTCCTATAGCCACTTTATCTTTAGCTTTCTGGTAGTTCGGTGTTTCCATTGTTTCCCTGTCCTTGTGTTTCTGTTTTCTTTATTTTGGTTGGCTTTTGTGGCTTTTGCCTCTGGTTCTTCTTGTTTTATGTTATATACTTCAGTTCTGAATCTTCAGTGTGTGGTTACCATTACAAATATGTAAAAGATAGTGATATATATATAGTCGTCCATTTTCTTCTGCATGCGCCTTATTTCCTTTCCCCTGTGCGAATTTCAGTCTTTGAATCCTCCCCTTTTCAGTCATTGTTATCTCAATTTGTTCCTACGCATGCTAAACATTCATTACTATTTTGCTGTAGAAATTCTCTTCTTATTATTTAAGCATATAATGCCCTGTTCTTAGTAAGGGTTGCACTCCTCTGCTTCTATTTGCCTAATAGTCACTTTACTCCTAATTATGTTTTTTTGTTGTTGTTTATTTGTTATTTTGTTTTAGATGAGCTGATACCTTTCAGTATTTCCTGTAGTGCAGGGCTCGTAGTGGAGAATTCCCACTATTTTTGTATGTCTGGAAAAGTTTTAATTTCTCCTTCATATTGAAAGGAGAGCTTAGCTGGATACATTATTTTAGGCTAGTAGTTCCTTTCACTTAATGGTTGAAATGTTTGATTCCATTCCTTTCTGGCTTGTAAAGTTTGCTCTGAAAAGTCCTATGATAATCTAGTGGGTTTTCCTTTGTAAGTTACTGTCTTCTTTTCTCTGGCTGCCCTGAGAATTCTGTCTTCGTCGTTGAGTTTTGATAACTTTAATCCAATGTGTCTTGTTGAAGGCCTTTTTAGGTTGAGATAATTGGGTGTTCTGTTGACTTCTTGAATTATATGTTCCAGCTCATTCTTTATATTTGGGAAATTCTCATTCACTATTTATCTGAAAATGCTTTCTAGTCTCTGTTCCTTTTCCTCGCCTTTGGTAATGCTCACTATTCTTATGTTTCCTCTCCTGATGGTATCAGCTAGTTCTTGAATTTCTCTTTCATTATTTTTCATTCTTTGGTTTCTCTCTTCTTCTTTCTGATCTATTTCTAGATTTCTGTCTTCGGTATCACTGATCTTTTCCTCCATTTGCTCGATTCTATTTCTCAAGCTCGTTATTTCATTTTTCAGCTCTGCAGTGTGTTCTTCATCTCCAGAACTTCTATTGGGTTCCTTTTGAGGGTTTCCATCTCCTGGCTCTGCTCATATAGTTGTTTTTTCAATTTCTGAAAGTGTTGATATAACTCGTTTTGGAACTCACTGCGTTTTTCAGAAGTATCATCCTGAATTCTCTGTCATTTAAGTCGCATATTTCTATGTCTGTAAGCTTATTTTCTGGAAATTTTTCTCTTTCTTTCTGTCATCTTGATTGTTCATAGTGTTTAATGGACTATTTCTGTGCCTGGGCATTAATGGAAGTGTATTCTGTTGTTTTTCCAGAAAGATTTATTATGTAATGGTCTCTCTTTAGCCTGCTGCAAAGAAGGCACTTTTCTTTTGGTTTCCAGTAGATATTTAATCTCACTTGCTACTCTTAGTTTCAGTCCCTGTCAGTGTTAGCATCAGTTTCAGTAGCGTTTGCTCAGATTCCTCTGGGGCTCCGTGGTGATCAGTGTTGGAGGGTATGGGGGAGATGCCCTCTGGGTTGGGAGTTGGGGGCTGTGGCTCAGCCTTGGTTTTGCAACTGGGGCCAGTAAAAATCAACTGTTTTTTTCTCTGTGGTCCTGTATTGCTTCTCTGCTTCCTGCCCTGATGACTGGGCCCTGCTGCTAGCTGCTAGAAGTTCCTGCACTCCCAGACAGGCTGATCAGGGAAGTCACTGCACCTTCTCCCATCCTTCTTCTCCTGCAAGGAGCTCCAGCGGCTGTGAGAGGCAGCTTCTTTATTTCTCCGAGTCTACCACCTGATACCCAGGGTTCTGACTTGTAGTAGTTCTGATGCACAGACCCCATGCTCAGACATGCTGGTGTGCAGTTTGGGTGTTTTTTGTTGCATTTTAGATGTTCAGCTTATTGTTGTTTCAAGGGGAGAGATCTGGGGCCATCTCTCACTCCTCCATGTTTCCGAAGGATCTTATTTGATCAATTTTTAACTGAAGCTGATCATGGCACAATTGATTCCATTGCAGAAATCGTTAAGTAGGCAAAAAATAAATAAATATATAATAACCAACTGGGGTCAATTTAACTTATTAGCATAGTTAATACATGAGTGTTCTTGGCCATTTGTAAGTTGCATTATTCTTTCTTCTGAGCACTTGTCGCACTTTATATACCAATTACATGGCAATTAGCAAATACATTATATTGTCTTATTTTATGCTGATGGAGCCTATAATTCTCACTGCCTAGATAAACTCTTTAGTTTCCTGGATTGTAATTTGGCTACCTTCTCTATTCATAACTTTGTGGATAGCAAGTACTAAAATAAAGGTTTGCAACTGCTTTATGAGTAGTAAGTGTTAGGATAAATGTTAAGTATTGCCTCATTTTTGATGATGAGTGTGTTCACACAGCTGGCAAATGACAGAGCTGGAATTCAAACCAAAGCATCTAAAACCAGAGCCCACTGTGTAAGCCTGAAAATGAGAAATGTTTGTCTCTAAGTTAACCAGTGTAAATTAGAAGAAATGTTACTTTTTTAATATGTGGAGATTAGGATAAGATGTTATTTTTGATAGAAGTTTTTCTAGAGCAGAGTTGGCAAACTATAGTCAATTCCAGTTCTTCGTCTCTTTGAAACAAAGTTTTATTGGAACATAGCCATATTCACTTATTTATACTTTGTCTGTAGTTGATTTTGCATTACAATGGCATGGTTGAATAGTTGAAATGGAGACTATCTGGACCCCAAAGCCTGAAATAGTTATTATCTGATCCTTTACAGAAAAACTTTGCATACCCCTTGTCTAGAGGAATCCTACTGAGGTCTCCTCTCTTTGGATAATCCGCCTTCTATCCTTCCTCTTGTGATTTCATAATGAAAAGATGTTACAAAACCATGTGTGTATCCAAACTCATTCTCTTCACCCTAAAATTCAAAATAAGACGTTCTTTTTGCCTTTTTCTTTAAACCATCTAATCCATTTTTATCTACTTCTTTTCCATCAATCATTTTTTAAAATTTAAATTATTGCTTTGTTATCAGTTATTCTGTTTTAGATCTATAAGTAATATTATAGTCTCCATTTTGATTCATTTTTATTAAAATATCCTACACATTTTATGTTAGTTAAAAAGTGTCAATAAGTAAGTTACTTTCATCTTATCATTTTGTGCTGATCCTGGATCAATTTTCTCTCAGATTTATTCCTCCCCCTTCCTCCTTTGCTCCTATCACAGGAGATCTGATCTCTGCAGAATGTATTTTACAGACGACACTGGCATCCAGAGGGGCTCAGCCAATGGGAGGCCCCTGGAAGTTGGAGAAGTAAGGAGAAGCCAGGGTATTTCTCTCTCTCCCTATATCTCTATTGCAGTTGGTAGAGAGGTTGGAGGGAACAAGGCTACAGCAACTTGGGTTCCAATAACACTTCCTCCCTTTGTAGGTGGTCCAGGCCTCCTTCCATGGCTAATTTCTGGACTGCCTCACCACTCCATTTAGCTTTATCACCTTTTCATCTCTTGTGGAATCATCCCCCTGTATTTAATTCCTTTAGGTGTAAGTTCTTGATGTGATTTATTTTCTTTGGCTTGACATTAATCTATAGAATTCTATTTTGTATAATATTTAGAAATAGACCACACTCGTAATATTTTGTTAATTGTCAGACATGGCTTTATCAAAAAAAAGGTCTACAAGAATTAGTTAACCAAGTCCTTTAAATATAACATATGTTTAATAAAATATACTGCTATTAGAGCAGTCCTGAAAATTGAGTTTTCAAGAAATGAAAAAACAGGCCATGACTTTTCACTTACTTTGAACTCTGTACACAACATGTTGCCAAATTCCATAGAAAAAATATGAACCCAACTTCACTTTAGGCAGGATGAATTTCAATTTGAGAAAATATTTCAAAATTTTTGTTTTGAGATGTAAATTATTACTGGAAATTTCTAACAAAATATAATATTGGGGAATTAAAGAAAAAAGTCTCTTTGTCATTTCCTCAATCTTAAGCTAAGTGCTCTCAATAAGAACTCAGCATGAAGAAAATATGAATGCCTCCCATAAGATTCCTGTCTTTCCTAAGGATAGAAACCAAACATGACTTGCAATGTGATACTGAAGTGAAAATGAATGATGGTCAATAACATTTCCAGGTTTAAGGGTCAGGATGCATTGTTCTGTCTAAAAAGTTTTAATATTTATGTTAGATGTTATGCATGACAGTTTTTTACATTCTGAATATAATGTGATGTTTTGCATTTTTTAATTTTAAAAAAAAACTGAGATAACATACATTACAGCACATGGAAACCTCCCTTAAGGAATACTTATATGAATGTGTAATGGAGTTAAAAATATTTTTATTGTCTGAAGAGTCACTGAGTTTCTTATTACTTCCTTCCTCTACTCTTATTTTTCCAACTTCTCTTTATTCTTATTCTAGGTAATGTTTTGTAACTATATGGCCAGAGTATGTGTTTTGGAGTCAGAGACATCCAAGTGCAAATCTCAGATTCCCCACTTCTGACCTGGGAACATTACTTACTTCTCTGAGTCTCCACTTCCTCATATCTAAAATGTGTATAATATATCTCTTCCACAGGCTTTCGTTAGTACAAAATAACTTTAAAATATGTTAAGTTCTTCCAAATTATGGGCACTCAGAATATCTTGTTCTCTTCACTTTCCTTCTACCCTGCACTCCCTGCTAACTTCAGTACCTTCACATATGATCCAACAACAAATGCCATATGTACTATTATCTGTGTTAGCTTTTCCTCTTTAAGCTTGGATTGTCTCTTTCTAAATATATCTATGTGAAGAATTAGAGTAAAATACACTGCAACATGTAAATTTGCATTTCTGTCTAAGTTGAGTTTATTCTGGGAATAGTTATGTGTCTACTTGCAGCTAATTTTACCTTAAATCACAGACGATCTATGGGACTTGCTCTCTTTTACTTTTCTCTCCCCTAATCTATGATCAACTCTCTTACCCCCATTATCACCACACAATATAGGAGAGAATGCACGGCCAGATGTGGAGAATTTCAAACATGGCTCTGGAGAGTCCTGAGGTTTCTGCTTCTGAACATCTGTAGGATGGACAGCTGACTAGGAAGACCATTTACCCAGAGCAAGGACCAGATTGCCATAGGTTACAGATACCCTGGTGATGCTATTAAAATAAGATGCCTGTTGTCAATTATAAACAGCTAACTCCAGGAGATAACAAAGTTTCTAAATGAGAGGTAAATTGTAAACTTTTAGCTGTGAAGAGAAGGTATATTCATTTCTCAGAAGTGAAAGCCAATATTTAAAAGACATATTTTCATATTACTGACTCTTTTTCAGTTGTGATAGAAAAATCCTATTTTAGATTGATTATTCATGGATGTCACTAAACTTTAATGAAGCACAGGCAGGACGCTTTATGACATGCTTGCACTAACCCAAAGCTGTACATTTATGTCAGCTCAGAAAAAGAAGGTTTAGTGTTTTCTGCCCTTACAATTGCTGTACATCTTCTATTTTTGTTGCAAAGGTGTCATTTAGATTTCTACTCACTCTACCACTTAGATATAGTAATATGTTTTTTAATAAATATTTTAACTTCTGTTAATTTTTTCATTCGCTATCAAAGCAGGCACTTTTTAAGTTACATATTATTAATTCTAAGGCAAGAAAAAGCAGAGTTGGAGAAAAGCAGCAGGGGGCTGGGGTGGAAGAAGAGTTAGGGAAAGTATTCCATGCTCTTACTCCCAGGAAAAGTAACAACCCTTGATGTTTTTACAATATATGCTTTTCTTGGTAGTACATTCAACTTAGTTATTCAAAAAAAATGTTGGGAGAAGGGATCGATAAAAATGAAAGTTTCTGGAAATTAAAAACAAATTATCTAAATCACTGGCATAAAACTTACCCATTTCCTATGCCCCATGATTGAGAAAGGTCTCAGTATCTGCTGGCTTCACCAGGTGAACACCTGAACTTACTCTGAAGCCATGCCTCTGAGGGATGAGGAGTTCTAGAGAAAGGACTGTGGATGTATCTGCCAATGACAGAGAACTATAGCCATGAGGGCCAAAACCAAAAAAAAGTTCAGAGGAAACATTGTTGTTTGTGATGTCACCCTTCTTAGACATGGATTCCAAGAAGGAGACTCTATCCTGGAGCCCCAGTGCTGGAAAGACTAGGAGCATCCAATTAGCTGGTCATGCGGCTGCTGGAATTAAAAATATCATTGGAGGAATGGACTGAGGGATGTGAGGGCTTTTTCCAGCTAGAAATAGAAATTATGTGGAATTTGCTTTTGGCTTATAAATTCCCCTTGAGTTCTTAATCATTCCGGAATGGGAACCCCTGAGAGTGTGATGTTAGCTTCTTGCCAAGCAAACCGATGAGGACATAGAGTTTATTCTAGCTTAATGTGAAAACAAATAGAATCATAACTAGTTCCCTGGTTATTGTCGAATATTATATAACTGTTCATGTAATCTCAATGGCAATTAGTAAATTTTGTTCAGCTTTCACCAGAACAGTACATTAAAATCTCTCTTGCTCTATATCACTTGTGCTGTCAAATTATATAGTTATTTGGGGAGTATGGTGAATTTGAATTACCACCCAAGGGGGTCTTTTCAAATTACTACACTTTTTTCTCTGTATTAGAGAACTCAGCTCTTTTTCCACTCCATTTACAAAATTCTACATAATTGTTTCAGGTTTGCAATCAGACTGTCACAACATATCATGGAAATATTTGTTTTCATGGTGGCTGTACAATTTGCAATTATGCTTTAACCTGTCTTGATTCCTTCCTGTCTGATCAGTGTGTGACCATGTTGTCCAAGTGGCTAGGTAATCTTCTTGACAGAATCATCAGACATAAAGCCAGAAATGTATATATAAACCACAAGCTACATTCTTTTACTTACAGTTTTATTGAAGAATAATTGACATACATAAACTGCACATATTTAAACTATTCAATTTGATTAGTTGTAATACAAAAGGTATAAGTATATACTTTCAAACTAATTATCACAATCAAGATAGTAAATCACTCCCAAAAGTTTCATCATGCCTCATTTTAATCCCCCCAACCTTCCTTTCTACCAGCTACTTCCATCTCCAGGCAGCTACTAATCTGCTTCTGTCACTATAAACTAGTTTGAATTTTCTAGACTATTATATAAATGGAATTATACAGCACATAATCTTTTGTGTTTTTCACTCAGCACAATTATTTTAAGATTTGTCTATGTCGTAGCATGTATCGATAGTTCATTTTTATTATTGCTGAATAGTATTCCACTGTATGGATATGTAAATCCAGTTACCTGCTGATGAGAACCTGTGCTGTTTCCAGTTTTTTGCTATTACAAATAAAGCTGTTGGGAACATTCATGTATGAGAATTTGTATGGAAATATCTTTTGTAACTATGAGTTAGGCAAAGATTTCTTATGTAAAAGATTAAAAGCCAATCCATAAAAGAATGAATTAAAAATTTCTGCTCATTGAAAAACTTTATTAAGAAAATGTAAAGACAAGCTAAAGGCAAGAATAAAATATTTGCAAATCATATATACAATGAAGACATATATGCAGAATATTTTTTAATTTCAAAACTCAATAATAAGAAAATCAAATTAAAAGTTCGGAGCAGATTTGAACAGACACTTTACTAAAGAAGACATATGGATGGCAAATAAGTGAATGAAAAGATGCTCAACATCATCCATTATAAGGAAAATTCAAATTAAAACCATAAAGAGATACCACTACACATTTATTGGCATGACTCAAATTAAAGTGACTGACCATATGAAATACTGGAGAGATCACAGAACAACAAAGACTCTCATATACTGCCAGAGGAAATGTAACATTGCTATAACCATTTTGGAAAGCTGTTTGGCAGTTTCTTAAAATGTTAAACCTATACCTCTCAAATGGTACCACAATGATACTGTTAGTTTTTACTCATGAGCAAAAAAAGTATATCCATAAAATTTTTTATCACTCTTGGGTAATAAAAGTTCCTCTGCCCATATTTAGTCACCAAAAATTAGTCTTTTAAATATGTAAAATTTCCATTTCCAAGTAGTCAGTCAGACTTCAAGCTTCCTCTCTACCCCAGCTCAGGCTCACTGAAGGTTGGCACCTGTGTGTGACTGGTTTCTTCTCACTTTCTCTTCCACCACCAAATGGTCCTTCATCTCTCCACTAACAGATTTCTGTCTCCTCCAGGGTCTTGCCCTGGAAAGAACAGATTAAGATTATATGCGATGATATCAGGATAATCTGATTTCTCTAGATGTGTTAACTTTTCAAAACTGACATTTTTCCTTTTACGGATCTTTGTAGGTTTTCTTCAGACACTCTTCTTGTATTGCTTGCAGTTGCTGAAATGTGTCCACTGCAGATCCATGGCATAGGTGTTGAACTCCCTGATGAGAGAAATGAGACCTGAATAAATGGAGAGACAAATATTGTTAAGATGTCAATTACACCCAGATTTATCTAAAGATTCGATGCAATCCTAACTAAAATCCCGTTAGTTTTTTTTAATAGAATTGACTAGATGACTCGAATTTATAAGAAAATTTATAAGAACTTAAAATAGCCAAAAATCTAGTTGAAAAAAGAATAAAGCTGGAGGATTGATACCATCTGACTTCAAGATTAATCATAAAGCTGCATACAGTATTTGAGACATGTAGTGTTGGCATAAATATAGAGAAATAAGTCATTGGAACAGAATAGAAGGTCCAGAAGTCGATCTATACATAAATGGTTAATGAACTTTTGAAAGGGTACAAAGGCAATTTAGTGAAGAAAAATATAGTCTTTTCAATAAATGAGGCTTAAACATTGGATATCTGTATGCAAAAAAAAATGTTTAACTTTAATCATAGCTTGAATTATATAAAAAATAACTCAAAATGAATTCTATCTGCAAATGTGAAGCCTAAAATTATAAAACTTCTAGAAGAAAACAAAATAAAAAATCTTTGTGTCCTTTGATTAAGCAACAACTTCTTAGTTATAAAGCCAAAAACACAATCCATAAAAGAAAACATTGATGAGTTAGACTTCATTGAATTCAGAACTTCTGCTCTTGAAAGACACTGTTAAGATAATAGAAAGACAAGACGAAAACTAGGAGAAAGTATTCGCAAGTCACATATCTGAAAAAAGGCTTGTATCCAGAAAAAAGGCTTGTATCCAGAAAAAAACGACAAACTCAAAAGTCAATAACAAGACAACAAACAACGAAATTAAAAAATAAGTAAAAGATTTGGTCAGACAAATGAAGATATACAGATGGCAAATATGAACATGAAAAGATGCTTGACATCATTAGTTTTCAGGAAAATGCAAATTAGAACCACAAGATACCACTACATACCTATTAGATCGGCTAAAAAAATAAATAAATAAATAATTGACTTTGTGAAGTATTGACAAGGATATCAAGCAACTGAAGTTTTCATACACTGTAAATTGTATAATCTCTTTTGAAAATTATTTGGAAAAATTAAATATGTACCTACACTATGACCCAGCCGTTGTACTCCCAGATGTTTACTGAAGAGAATTGAAGGTTTAAGTCCACACAAAGATTTGTATATGAATGTCCATAGCAGTTTTATTTTTAATAGCCAAAAACTGGAAGCAAGCCACATGTCTATCAACAAGGAAATAGATAAACAAATTGTGATATATCCATATATCAAAATGCTATTTGCAAACAAAAAGGAATGGAGTGTCGATACTTGCAATGACATAGATATAGCTCCAAATTATTATCTCTAAACTGAAAACTAGTGACAAAAGGTAGATCAGTGGATGCCTGGAGGTAGGGGAATGGTGCATGAGGGCACAGTGGAAGGGATTATCAAGGAACAGAAAGACATTTTGGAAGTAAAGAATATTTTTATTATATTAATTTTGGTGATAGTTTATGGATGTTTAAATATGGCGAGACATCAAAGACTAGCCCTTCTCAGCTGGGACATGGGTGCAGCTGTGGATCTCTGCCATTAGATTTCTGTCTGAGTCTTGCTACCACTGTTTCTAAACAGTGTAACTCTGTGCTAAACACTCTATTCTACTTATTTGTAGAGTGGGGATGTAATACTTCCCCCATAAGGTCTGGTAGATGAAGATTCAGTGAGTGACGTATGCAGACTCAGTTATTCTTGAAAAGCACTATTAATCTATAATTAGAGTTACAACAACATTAAGATTCACTGGTCCAAAGAGGCTGGTGGAACTTGTAATGTAGTACATCCTTTATGTGTCAAAGAGGACAACCCTGAAAACTACATGTGCTCATATCATTGCCAATTCTAAGAAAATAATGCAATACCTTCTAAGAAAAAAATTAGGTCACATTTACCTGAAAGAGCACTGTGAAAAAAAAAGCACATAGCGACATGTCACCTTGAGAACCGTTTTAAAAATAACCAGCAGAATAAACAAAAAGAAGGAATGTAGTTGTTACACTATGGGGAAAAATTGTTCTTGAGCAAAATGTCTATTGCTCTTTCACAGAGAGAGTCTAACTAATTAGAATGAATTAATATTGGTAGGATTCCCATCAAATGGATTAATACTGGCTGACATGTAATCAACAAAGAGTGATGATAAATGACGATGTACTGAGTTAGGGTGATGTGATTAAGAGACTCTATAGAAGTCCAGGCTGCCTTTTATTTGGCTTAATATTTTCCTGAATGGATTGAAGAAGTTTTTTTAAACTACATCAATTTAAATGAGTAGGAAATAGTGGAGATGACAGATAGATATTAAATTTCAAGCCTGGGTCTATAGTGAGCATCTGTTTATTTCTGTTTGCTCTATGTCTATTATCTATCCTGAAAATAATAGCCTGATTTTGTTTGGGGGAATCATTTCTCCTCTTATTTTCAATCATGTGATTTTAATGTGGGTAATACCACTCATAGATTCAGGGTGTATTTTGGAACTTTTACTAGATTTGTCAAGGAAAAGATGATCGTTATTTCTTCTGGGGCTGTATAAGTAGGTTAGCTAGGAGCACAGATCTACCAAAGGTCACCACACATCGTATGGAAAGGTTCTGTCTAACTAGTAATGCCAAGTAAAGGGGAGAAAGAGAGAGACAGAGACAGAGACAGAAAGACAGACAGAGAGAGACAGAGAGAATATGGACATCTGCAGTCATCATTTGAATCCCTAAATGTAGCATCTCACTATGACCAAAACCAAAACCAGACATATTTTTCAAATTTTTTTAATTCTTTTTTTTAAATTAAGTTTATTAGGGTAATATTGGTTAATACAATTATATAATTTTCAAGTGTACATTATAATTTGATATCTGTATATTCTATTGTGTGTTTACCACCCAAAGTACAGTTTTCTTCAGCTACCATATATTTGATCCCCTTTACCCACTTCGCCCTCCCGCAACCTTCCTATATTTGACTCCTTTACCCCGTCTACCTCCTCTCACCTCCCCCACCCCCAATCTCTGGTAACCACTAGTACATTGTCCATGTCCCTGAGTCTCTGTTTGTCCTGTTCATTTGTTGCTTTTAGGTTTATATGCCATATATAAGTGATATCATGTGATTTTCAACTTTTTCTGTTTGGCTTATTTCGCTTAGCATGATTATCTCGAGGTCCATCCATGTTGTCACAAATGGCAGTATTTCATCTCTTCTTATGGCTGAGTAATATTCCATTGTATGTATGTACCACAGCTTCTTTATCGGATCACTTCAATTGCTTCTGGCCACTGTGAATAATACTGCTATGAACATCAGTGTGCAAATATCTTTCCAGATATGGGTTTTCAAGTCTTATGGGTAAATACCCAGGAAGGGGATCATATGGTAGATCAATTCATAGTTTTTTGAGAAACATCCATACTGTTTTCTATAGTGGCTGTGCTAATCTGCAGTCCCACCAGTAGTGTATGCACATCCTTTTTCTGCACATCCTATCCAACACTTGTTATTGCCTGTCCTGTTGATTATAGCTATTCTAACAGGTGTGAGATGGTATCTCATTGTGGTTTTGATTTGCATTTCTCTAATAGCTAGCAATGTTGAGCATCTCTTCTTCCTGATTTCCTTTTGCAATTGATCTCTAGTTTCAAAGCATTATGATCAAACAGAAAACATGGTTGGTATAATTTCAAGCCTTTTATATTTGTTGAGGCTATTTCTGTGTCTCAGTATGTGGGCAATTCTTGAGAATGTTCCATGTGCACTAGAAAAGAATGTATAAGCAGCTGTTTTGGGATGGAAGCCTCTGAAATATCAATTGTTATTTCCTTATTGATTTTCTGTTTGGATGATCTGTTCATATCTGAAAGTAGGGTAATTTGGATGATCTGTCCATATCTGAAAGTAGGGTAATTTGGTCCCTGACTACGATAGTGTTTTGGTCTGTTTCTACCTTTAGTTCTGTTAGCAACTGCTTTACATATTTCAGGGCTCCCTGATTGGGAGCATAGATATTAATAAGTGTTATGACTTCTTGGTGCTTGATTCCCTTTATCATTATGAAGTATCCCTCAGTATCTTTCTTTACCTTTTTTATCTTGAAGTCTATTTCATCTAATATTAGTATCACTGCTCCCACTTTTCTTCAAATGCCATTTCTTGAAATATGAATTTTCACCCTTTCACTATGAGTCTATATTTGTCTTTGGAGCTGAGCTGTGTCTCCTGGAGGCAGCATATGGTTGGGTTTTGTTCTTTTTGATCCATTCTGCAACTCTGTGCCTTTTACTGGTGAGTTCAGTCCATTTACATTTAGGGTGATTAGTGAAATATGAGGTCTTCTTATAGCCATTTATCTTTTGCTTCCTGGTAGTTCAGTGTTTCCATTGCTTCCTTGTCCTTGTGTTTCTGTTTTCTTTATTTTGGTTGGTTTTTGTGGATTTTGCCTCTGATTCTTCTTGTTTTATGTTATAGACTTCAGTTCTGAATTTTTAGTGTGTGGTTACTATTACGAATATGAAAAGGATAGTTATATATATACAGTCACTCATTTTCTTCTGCATGTGCCTTTTCTCCTTTCCCCGTTGAGAATTAGGATCTTTGAATCCTCCCCTTTTCAGTCATTGTTATCTCAATTT
Source organism: Pteropus alecto (assembly GCF_000325575.1). NCBI lineage: Eukaryota > Metazoa > Chordata > Mammalia > Chiroptera > Pteropodidae > Pteropus > Pteropus alecto. The sequence goes on along the minus strand of NW_006442508.1, from coordinate 2,963,730 downwards.
GTTCCTACACATGCTAAACATTCAATACTATTTTGCTATAGAAATTCTCTTATTATTTAAGCATATAATGCCCTGTTCTTAGTAAGGATTGCACTCCTCTGCTTCTATTTGCCTAATAGTCACTTTATTCCTAATTATGTATATATTTTTGTTTATTTGTTATTTTGTTTTAGGTGAGCTGACACTTTTCAGTATTTCTTGTAGTGCAGGCCTCGTAGTGGAGAATTCCTGCAATTTTTGTATGTCTGGAAATGTCTTAATTTCTCCTTCATATCTAAAGTAGAGCTTAGGTGGATACATTATTCTAGGCTGGTAGTTCCTTTCACTTAATATTGAAATATTTGATTCCATTCCTTTTTGGCTTGTCAGGTTTGCACTGAGAAGTCCGAGGATAATCTAATGGGTTTTTCTTTATATGTTACCGTTGTCTTTTCCCTGGCTGCCCTGAGAATTTTGTCTTTGTCACTGATTTGATAACTTTAATCCAATGTGTCTTGGTGAAGGCCTTTTTTGGTTGAGATAATTGGGTGTTCTGCTGACTTCTTGAATTCCAAGCTCTAGCTCATTCCTTAGATTTGGGAAATTCTTGTCCACTATTTGTTTGAAAATGCTTTCTAGTCCCTGCTCTTTTTTCTCGCCTTTGGTAATGTTCACTATTCTCATGTTTCCTCTCCTGATGGTATCAGCTGGTTCTTGAATTTCTCTTTCATTATTTTTCATTCTTTGGTTTCTCTCTTCTTCTTTTTGATTTATTTCTAGATTTCTGTCTTCGGTATCCTCTACTTGGTTGACTCTATTTCCCAAGCTTGTTATTTCGTTTTTCAGCTTTGCAGTGAGTTCTTCATCTCCAGAAGATCTATTCTGTTCTTCTTTAGGGTTTCGATCCCCTTGCTCTGCTCATCCAGTTGTTTTTTTTTCAATTTCTGAAAGTGTTAATATAACTCATTTTGGAACTCACTGAGATTTTTTCAGAAGTATCATCCTGAATTCTCTGTCATTTAAGTCCCATATTTCTATGTCTGTAGCTTATTTTCTGGAGATTTTTCTCTTTCTTTCTGAACTGCCTTGTCATCTTGGTTGTTCATGGTGTTTAATGGACTATTTCTCCACCTGGGCCTTAATGGAAGTGTATATAACCATCTCTCTATAGTCTGCTGCAAAGAAGGCTCTTTTCTTTTGGCTTCCAGTAAGTAGCGTCAAAGCGTCTAAGCCTCTCGTTCCCTGCTTTATATAAAGCCTTAAAAATTCCTTTTTTCTGGTAGATATTTAATCACACTCACTACCTTCAGTTTCAGTCCCTGTCAGTGCTCCATCTCAAACAGTTTGGGGGGAGGGGCCCTTGAGTTGGGAGTTGGGGACTGTGGCTCAGCTCGGTTTTGGTCGGTAAAAACTGTTGTTTTTCTGCCGTCCTGCTTCTCTGCTTTCTGCCCTGATGACTGGGCCCTGCCGCCAGCTGCGTGGAAGTAACAGCACTCCCAAGCAGGACTGTTCAGGGAACTCATCGCTCCTTCTCTCCCCCTCCTCCTGTAGGGAGCTCCTGTGGCGAGAGGCAGCTTCTTTGTTTCTCCCAGTCCACCGCCCGACACCCGGACACCCGGGGGTCTGACCTGTGGTAGCTCTTATGTGCAGATCCCATGCTCAGACATGCTGCTGTGCAGTTTGGGTGTTTTTTGTTGTGTTTTAGATGTTCAGCTTATTGTTGTTTCAAGGGGAGAGATCTGAGGACATCTCTCACTCCACCATGTTTCCAAAACTCTCTATTTTTGAAATTTAAAAGATATAAGCCAATAAATTCATCTTTTTTTTTTTAATCTGGAATAATTTTAGTTTCTGTCACTTTCACCTGATTACTACATACAGAATTCCAGTCTTTGGACACAGATTCTAGTGGTTCTTGTTTCATTAGAATTCCTCATTTGGTAATAGTAAATAACTATAAAATTATGATAGCTCATATTTATTGAGTACATTGTATATGCCAACCACTCTTTCAAGTGCTTGACATATATTAATGTTTTAATTTTTACAACAGTCTATGAATTAAAATGTAGCATTATTCACATTTTACTGATGAATAAACCAAGACACAGAGCAGATAAGTAACTTCAACAAATACACATACTTAGTAAATGGAGGAGCAAGGATTGGAGCACTCAGTCTGGCCACAGAGCTAGAGTCTTTTATTGTGAGGCATACTTAGTCTTTTAAACCTGAATTTTCTCTGGGCAACATGGACCGAGTAGTTGGGCAAATGCTAGTTTCTAGTAAGCAGTAACTAGGATACATTACAGAAGGAAGCAGTCTCAGCCCATCATCAATCTGTCAATAAAAAATATCTCCTCGCTTGCTTTGCTTTCTCACTGCATATTCTAACTTACCACTGAGAAATTAGACATGGAAGCTTTGATAAAGCTGACAATCTAGTTGGAGCAAATATATTGCACTGTAAATTCTTAAAACTTTATGTTTTCCTGATGCCTCAACATTTCTACAAACAGGCTTTGAGGACTCTACCAAGGTGACTATGTCTACCAGTGTAATAAGGCTGATGCTTGCTACAAGTTCCCTTTCTTACGATCCCGACTATGACCTAGTGGCATTCAGACTCACCAATGAAATCTCCTCACACTTTTTGATTGCATACTCCACTACAACATCCAATAAAAGCATTTGCCCACTGGCCCTCACTCTTTCACCGCCTCACCTACTAAGTTGAGTCTTTTCCCTTTGGAGCTCTCTCTATATAGCCCCCTGTGTGGCGTACCTCACTCTTCCAGGACCTGTAAGTATAAATCTATTTAACTTTGATACACCATGCTGTAGTGTTATCCCATGTCTGCACCAAGCTGATAATCAAAACCCCATTTTAAAGTTATATAATTATTCCTTACAACACTTATGTAAGATCCGAAGGTTTAGTCTGTGCTTCACCCCAGGTTCCTTCCCTCTGTCTGCCAAGATATGCCTTGATTTACTTAATCTGAGGTCAAAGGAGTTATAGTCACAAATAATTACTTTGAAATAAAATTTTATATATGATTCAATATGGTTCCATACATTGTTTCATTTGATGCCCCAATAGATCTCTAAGGCAGGCAGGCAGGCAGTAAAACCCCATTTGCAAAGATGAGAAGTGTGAGATTCACATAGGATATGTCTTGTTCAGATCACCCCATTTTTGGTAAGCGGGTGAACTGACTAGAAACTAGGTCCACATATTCTTCATTCAATATTCCTTCCACTATGCCATGCCACTTTTTATGGTTCTCTTGAGTGTAATCTATACCTTTCATCCATTTCATCTATGAAATATGACCCATTTTTACCTCCTTAGATATATCCAATCCTGAGCTCACAATTCTTGCCTCTAACTCATTCCCTGACATCTTTATTATTTGCCATTCAGATATTTCCACTCATGTTTACTGGCCTTCTTTGTTGTTCTTGACCTCCATCTATACTTTTTATATACTGCCCTATGGATAGACTTCAGAATCTCAAAGCCATGATCCACTTTAGGAATTCTTTATTTTATTTATTTTTATTTATTTATTTTTTATTATGATGACATTGGTTAATGAAATCCAGTAAGTGTCAAGTATACAATTCAACAGTAAGTTTTATATATTTTGCGTCGTATGTTCACCACCCATAGTTAGATTTCTTTCTGTCACCACATACTTGACCCCTTTTACCCTATCTACCTCCTCCTGCCTCCATCTCTGGTAGCCACTAGTCTATTGTCCATGTCCGTAAGTCACTGTTTGTGGTGTTTACTCATTGCTTTTAGGTTTATATCCCACATATGAGTGATATCAAATGGTTTTCAACTTTTTCTGTCTGGTTTATTTTGCTTAGCAATTGAACATGACCACCACCAGTTTTCTTCTTGGTGCTAAGATACTCAAACAGCTTCCCCATCTTCCCTGAAAGCTTCAGTCAAGTCCACTGTCCCCAAACCTCCCATCTTGAACTTACAGAGCAGTAACCTGGTCACAGATGGTAAGAATTTATAGCCTATCCTTTTTAGAAGCTGATGACCTTCTTCTCCATGTACCATAAAAACTCAGAACATACATACATATGTACATGTGCTTTACCTATATGCTCAATACACAGAATAGAGAGAGAGACATATACATCCAGGTCTTATTATACTCTACCTTAGCCCGGCTTCAACATTAACATTTTTTTCACTTCCTAAAGGAGCATATTCTTGAACTATTCCAGAACTTGAAAGTTACAGTATCAGAGAGCTAAGGATAATCTGATCGATGAGGAAACTAAGCTCCAGAGAGATAAGGAGGGCTCCTACTAGTCAGGACAGGCTAATCATTGTAAGCCACAACACCAAAATGGCAGTGGCTTAGCATAATACTAGTTTATTCCTCATTCAAATTATAGTCCAATTTAGGATGGAAGGTGCATAGATCAGGGGCCCAGTTCTTCTACCCGGGTCCTTGGACTCCTTTTTTCAACTGGTGGATGAAGGAATATTAAGCACATTGAGAGTTCAGCCGGAGTTTTTCATGGACCTGGACTAGGTGCACATCACGCTTGCTCATATTTCATTTACAAAAACTCGATCACATGAGTACATCTTATGAAAAAGGGGGCTGAGAAATATGATGAAGCTTTAAAAAAAAAAAAGGTATTGCAGACATTATCTGGTTTATAAGTCACCTTAAATATTTTACTTTAAAAAGTCATTTAGGAATTTGTAATAAATATGTCATACAAGTCATACAATATTAGAAGAGGCTGAACATAGACATGTGTCTATTGCTTTAAAATCCAATGATTTTTCCCTTCCATTCAATCACCACTTTCAACATATTTCTCCTACAGCTCTGAAAAGATCCAAGTCATTCCATGTAAACTTTCTCATCTGTCATTGTTTTTATTTTACCAGTTTTGCCTATTTAAAATGTCCTGTTGTATAAAGTTGACCACAATACACATCTCTCTCCAATCCCTATGGGAACTTATTGCAATACTTATCCTGTTTTTCTCTCTATTCCTTTGCCCCAGCTAAGAGTAAATGGTAAGGTATTTGAAACATTGATGGAAATAAAGCTACAGTATGTAAGTTATAGTTTTTTAGTTCCCAAGTTTAAAGATTTTAATTCCTCTTTGATTCAGTCAATTCCTACCCCCGGACCCCACCCCAGGAAAACTGCTCCAAGTAGGGTCTTCAATTGTGCAATTATTAAGCCAGAAGTTAAAATGTGACAGAAACATTAACTTAAATACATATGTACATATGTTTTACATTGATAATATGACTTTATATATTGTTGAAGTAAGAATTACATTTCAGACTTCCTTGGATTTTTATTTGTATGTTTGATTATTATATTAGGGTTCTATTGTTCCTTTTTTCTATTGGACTAATTATCACAAACTTAGTCACGTAACATAAATTTATTGTCATTCAGTTCTGTCATTTAGAAGTCTGACATGGGTCTTGCTGGGAGATAAACTCAAGGTACTGGTAAGGCCTCATTCCTTTCTGGTGGCTCTAGGAATGTATCTGTTTCTTTGCCTTTTCCAGCTTCTGGACAGACTCACTCACATTCCTTGGTTGGGGCTCCTTTGGTCTATCTTCAAACTCAATGACAATACATGTCTTTGACCATTCTTCTGTAGTCACATCTTTTTCTGACCCTCTTCTTCTTCATCCTTCTTCCAGTTATAAGGATCCTCATGGTGGTATTGAACCTAATGGATAAATGGATAATCCAGGATAATATCACAATATTTTAAGGTCAGCTGATCAACAACCTTATTTCCCATTTGCCATGTAAAGCAATTTACATTTTCCAGGGATTAAGACATAGACATCTTTGGGGACCATCATTCCGCCCACCACAATGACAGACACACTTCATTTTATTGCACTTCGCTTTATTGTGCTTTACAGATATTGCTTTTTTACAAATTGAAGACAAGACTTCACCAGCAAAAAGATTATGATTCACTGGCTAAATTACTGTATATTCTTGTAAAAGTGGAATGGAAGGAGTGGAGACAGCAGTAAAATGTCAGTAATTTGTAAAACAGAAGAGTCAGAAAAGAGAAACTGAAACAGCTGTTTTTACAAAAGCCTTTGAAAGTCTGTAGCAGGGGAGTGTTGCTCTGGCATGACTTTGGTAATCTGAAAGACAACTGTCTTCATTTAGGCTCTGGCAATCTCATGGGGCATCAGGAAGTCTCTTTCAGGAAACTTTGAGGTCAGTAGACTGGCTGGATGAGTCAAAATAGGGAGGAAAAAAAGATGTCTGGTGCACTTATGCTCAATACTTTGTGAGCATACATAATGTACTTCTTTGGGGCATCTCAGAAATAATTGAGGTCACTCTTCTTTAAGGGTCTTAAATCCATTCAGTGTTCAGGTGGTGAGACCTACAGCTAAAATTTGGCCTCGAAAGAAGTAATTTCACTTTCAAAACTCCTCAGTCAGAGGCCTTTAAAATATATGTATACACCAAACACATAACTGTTTTAATTCCTCATGCATTTTAATTTCCCTTCTATCCCTAAATATGATCAAAGCAAACATAAAAGCTTTCACTTGAGTATTGCTCCTTTGTTTCCGTGTTTCAAGATAGAGTTTTGAAGTAATTCTTTTGTTCTTGTACATTCTGCTCTCTCTTCATTTAAGCAGCCGTTTGCTCTGTACATCTTTGCTTAATGGAAATCCTGTAGCAGCACTGAAAGCAAGTTACCTGAAAGACATCTCCCTCCCTAGCAGCTGTTTCCCAAAACCAAATTCACTGAAGAGATTAAAGTATTGACAGAGTAGGTAGATAGGTAGAAATGAGCCAGAGGGAGAAGAACAATGAAGGGTTAACGAGGCCGGAGACCAGCTCAGCAGAATACTGTACACAGCAAGTTATCTGGCGGCCTCTGGACCCTTCCTCGTTCCTCCAAGGTCAGAAGCCAGACAGGCAGGCAAAATACCTGGCAGAGCCTGGCGCCTTCCTCACTCCCCTCACGGTCAATTAACTGCAGATGACAGTTATATGACCTTACTCTGGGGGCGCTGGACTGGTATGGGCAAAATTAGTTAACTGAGCATGTGCTCACCCTCAAAATCCCCATGGCGCAGGCTTTCGACAGCCCATCTACTGGCACACACTGCGCATGCCCGGGCCAGAAAAGGGGTGTTAAGAGGGAGGACCTAGGAATTTGTGCCTTTACAGGTAGAAGGGACAGAAGAAAACAAAGAAATCTTATGGCCCATATAAACCCCCACCCTTAGCTCCTCCCAGCACTGGAATGTCTATTAAGCTGCCTGCTTGGACTTTCTGCCAAGTGTACATTTCTTGCTTAACAAAATTGCTTCTGCTTGAGACTCTTTGCCTGCTGTCTTTCTTCTCCAAATGTTAGACCTCCATGCAAATCCTTAGGGAACCCAAGGTCCAAGCCCAGGTCTGACAATGTAGCCATCTAAGCACTGGTAATAGTGCACTCATTGAGAGACTACGCATGACCTTAGAGAAGTCTATCTGAGGAACACATGAAGAGAGGAAGCTCTTTCCCAGACTAAACACCTTTTTGAAGACCAGGATAGGAAACAGATGTCTTTTTCATTAGCAGTCAAGGCCTGCGCACTACTTCAGACAATACTTTGGGAGGCCGCCAGACGTCAAAGGGCGCCAAAAAACAAAGAAATCTTATGGCCCATATAAACCCCCACCCTTAGCTCCTCCCAGCACTGGAATGTCTATTAAGCTGCCTGCTTGGACTTTCTGCCAAGTGTACATTTCTTGCTCTACTTAACAAAATTGCTTCTGCTTGCGACTCTTTGCCTGCTGTCTTTCTTCTCCAAATGTTAGACCTCCATGCAAATCCTTAGGGAACCCAAGGTCCAAGCCCAGGTCTGACAATGTAGCCATCTAAGCACTGGTAATAGTGCACTCATTGAGAGACTACGCATGACCTTAGAGAAGTCTATCTGAGGAACACAAGAAGAGAGGAAGCTCTTTCCCAGACTGAACACCTTTTTGAAGACCAGGATAGTAAACAGATGTCTTTTTCATTAGCAGCCAAGGCCTGTGCACTACTTCAGACAATACTTTGGGAGGCCGCCTGACGTCAAAGGGCGCCAGACAGCAAGAGGGTTCTATAGCTCAGAAGAATTGTTACACAGCATGTTAAAGGATTTTAGCCATGGAGTCTCCAGCCTCATTTAAGACTATAACGTAGGAGCAGCAGAACCAGTGGGCTTGCTGAATTTCTCATCAATGATTTATGTGACCATTAACAGAAAACACGGAGTCATTCTCAGGACCTGGACTCCCATCGTGTAAATTCTGCGGTGCATTGCACTTCGAGAGACGGGTTACACAGCATGTTAAAGGATTTTAGCCATGGAGTCTCCAGCCTCATTTAAGACTATAACGTAGGAGCAGCAGAACCAGTGGGCTTGCTGAATTTCTCATCAATGATTTATGTGACCAATAACAGAAAACACGGAGTCATTCTCAGGATCTGGACTCCCATCGTGTAAATTCTGTGGTGCATTGCGCTTCAAGAGACGGGGCCACAACAACGATTACATTGAGTTTCCTGCCCACCTCCCCAGCAAAAGAGAAAGGGAGACTTAAAAGTAAGCAGATTCAAGACACCCAAGATATGTGCTACTTCATGTTAGTTAATGAACAAAGATTCTTACCTGGCTCTAACTCTTTTCTCTATGATTTTATTGCTAGCAGTAAATTGCCTGCAAACACTATCTCTTAAGCATTATTATATTACATGTCCAGCCCCTGACTCTTTACCCACCCCCAGCAAAGGAACCAATAACACTTTCCTGAATCTGCTCTTTCTATAATGTTACTAATGATCTTCCTGGATTATGAGTTCAACCATGACCTCTACAAGATGATAACTTTGAAATTTGAACTGAAGTAATTCAGTTTCTTTAAGTGTGCAGCCCCCAGGTTTCTACCCATGGCCGTTGAGGGAATCATAGCCCTTGTAGGCACTGAGAACCCAGACTGCAACAGAGAGGGGGAAATGCACTTCTCTCTGCACGCAGGGAGATGAGGAGCACCTTTTGCTACAGAGGTGGTAAATTGCCTATTCATTTTTCTGTCACTGAAGTGTTCATAACAATAGGATTGACTGATTTTTAGATAATAGCAAGGAAAAGAAAGAAATATCTAGACTATTTCAGGAATTGTGATATTAGAAATAAGGGTTTCACGATTTCTATTTTGTCATAGTTGATGCTGAGGTCTGCTTACTGAAAAGAGGGACTTCAGGGCCATTGTATTTTATATCAATCCTAGTTTATGCTTGACAGTAAACAAAAGCTTGTTATTGGCATATCAGAGACTTTTATGGTTCTCACAGGTGAGTAGGCATAAATATTTGGAGAGAAAGATTTGCGGCAAAGCAGCAATGACAAAATATTAATGTTACCATATGCTAAGTACCCTTTTAAGTATTTTATATATAATATTTAATTTAATTGATCAAAGTGTTAGCAAGAAATTATAAATCAAAATCAAGAATAATTTAAGCTCATTCTTTTTATTTATAGGTAAAATCAAAGTATTGCCATTATGTCAACCTTATTGTTTTGTAAATATGTACATTGTGAATTAGTAAATATTTCAATAATACCCCTCATCAAAGAAATTGTTGTGAATTTTATTACACATACAGCTGTTAAAACCTGAATATTTTTAGATTTTTATTTAAATAGTTAGAAACATGAAATAATATGAACAGAGGAATTCAAAGATGCTCAGAATCCAATATAACACCCTTTTTAAAAATTTTATTCTGGTACAAAATATTTAAATACAATATCCCTTTTTTCTGGTTAATTATTCTCAGTGACATTGTGAGATCAGAATCAGCATATAATTATTCTTTTCTAAAACCCCTGAATTTAAAGTAAAGCCAACTAAAGACTACTTAAATTTAAGAACTTGTGGAAAATTATCTCAAGCAAGTCAGCTAGAACTAACTTTACTTTATTAAGATTTTAATTTTTAAAAAATCTTTGATTCCTCAAGGTAAATAAGAGGTCTCTGATTCGAAAACTCTTACGGGATGGTACAAAGAAAACCTTTACTAAAGCAATGAAAGTAAAGCTTTCTAGAATGTTGAGAAATAAAGGAAACCAAGCTCTAGCTCCACTGAACTTCTTCCAGTTTCTTAAAAACACAGAGACTTATGCTACTTCAGAGACTTCTCATAAGCTGTTCCCTTTTCCTAGAATTCTTACCCCACCTCATGCCACACTCAATTTTTTAACTGCCTAATTTCTACTTATTCTTAAAGTCACTTTCTCAGGCAAACCTACCAAACTTCTCAAGTTATTTTATGCTTCCTTGGTAAGTTCTCTGATATAACCATACATTTCTATAGTTTATAATTATATCTTTAGTATTACAGATTTTTGTTTGTCTCCCTCACAAAATCATAAGGTCTACTCCAAGAAGGCAAGAGCTGTTTCCCTTGTTGCCTACTGTATTACCAACACTCACTACAGTGTCTGGAATATATGTACTATAGATATTTGGTAAACAATGAGAGCAATAACAGGAATCTTGTGAGAAAATAAAAAAGATTATTATTAATAAAGCAATAATCCCAAACCTTTTTATTTCTCATAATTCTGTATCAGTAAATAAAATCAAACTTATTCATTCAACAATTATTTAAGGAGCACCAGTTCTGTGCCAGGAAATGTGTCAAATGATGATGAATCAGATATAATCTCTGCACTTAAGGCATTATTTGCAAGTCCGTATGAAAAACATGCAATAAAAACTATGATGAGATACTATGACAAGCATTACAGCAGGGTAAGAACGAAGTGCTATGAAAGCATATAAGAGAAGTACCAAGTCCAGATATCTACTGCTGTTACAGATTATCCCAAAACATAATGACTAAAACAATTTCTTATTTTTATATCTCATTATTCTGTGGGTCAGCACTTTGAGCAGAGGACAGAGAGAATGGCTCAACCTTACTGCATGATGCCTGGGGCCTCAGAAAGAACACTTAAAATTTCTGGGGCTGGAACAGCCAGAGGATGGCCAAATACCTCTCTCTGTGTCTATCTGTCTGTCTGTCTGCCTGTCTGTCTGTCTCTATCCCTATATCCTTCTCCACCTTCTCCATCTTGCTAGCTTTGGCTTCTTCATAACATAGCAACTGCAATAAGACTTCTACGTGGAAGTTCAGCACTTTAAGGGAAGATGTTTCAAAACACAAGAAGTGAATATTACTAGTCTCTGAAAACCACAGCCTTCGGTCAAAGTGGGACTGAATGAGATGCATATGTTAAATGCTTATCACATATCCTGCAAAGGAGCAATGTCAAACATTTTGTGGTCATCTACAGTCCACTGCAGCACTTTACTCAGGCTTGTGAGGTCAAGAGAGGCTTTGTGGAGAGCATGAAATTTCTGCTGACACCAGAAACAAGTATGAGTTTGGACAAAGTGGAGTTTGGAGTAGGGGAGGAATTTCAGGCAGAGGTCAGTACAGCAGGTCCTCAGATAATGTCCTCTTGTTCAACACTGTTTCATTATAACATTGAAAAAAATAAACTGATTCCCAGCAGGGCCACTGTCTGTGTGGAGTCTGTGTGTTCTCCGCATATCTGCATAGGTCTTCTCCAGATACTCTAGTTTCCTTCCACAATTCACATTAGGTTAACTGGCATGTGTAAATTGTCCCAAGATAAGTAAGTGTGGGTGTGTGTGTGAATGGTCCCAATGGAAGGGCATCCTGTCCTGAGCTGCAGGTAGAGGCTCTGGCTACCAGTGACCCAGAGCTAGAATAAGCAAGATGAAAAAGAATGATCTTACTTGTTTTTTTAATCTTTCTTAAATGTCTGTATAGTTCATATTTATGTCAATGTTTAATATTAGAAGTATGTTTTGGTCTTTATTTAGAAGTTTGATGATGTTTTTGTGACCAGAAATAGGCCATAGGAACTTAATTCTTGTTTATATCAATTTAGCCTACGGTAAAATTGGTTTTGTTATAAGCCATTTTGTTAAAAGATACAGTTGCCGAGAGCTTTTGAAGATATTAAGTAGGCTTACTGTTCATGTAAAGTGTCAAGGCAAGAATGTTTACAGTTTTGACAGAAGGTGGGGATGAAGGGATAGGGTAGTGGTAAATGTTAAGACTGATTAAAGAAATAGCGATTAATTCATGAAAGATTTTGTAAGGGATGCCAAAGAGTTTGGATTATAACTTGGGAAATATGGGTAATCCTTCAAGAGAAGTGATATATAGTCAGTTTTGTAAATGTTTTAGATAGATCACTCTGGCTGCAGATTGAACAAAAAAGAGTTTTGCAGAAATCTAATCAAAAGGTGATAGGAGTCTGGATGAAGATAGTAGTAGTACATATGAGGAGGATGGATTTAAAAGTTCAAGGTCAGGAGGACAAAATATCAAATCCAGACTCTTACACTCTCTAACTGTACACCCTTGGGCAGGTTCCTTGAGCTACTTGAGTCATACTTACTACAACTATAATAGGATGAATCATTTCTCCTCATAATGATATATCATATTAACAATTTTATAGCTAATATTATTGAACGTGTGAGGCATTAGTTAAATGTATAGCATGTGTCTTCTTATTAAAAACCCTGAAAGATAGGTAATTTCATCCCATTTTCGAAGAGAAGAAACAGGCATACATAGGAAAATTATTTTCCTGAGGTTTCCAAGGTTTCAACGTACCATGAAGCCAGGCAGTCTGGTCTCAGAGACAATGTCGTTCTTAACCAGTTCTTGGTGCTTCTATGAAGATAAAATAAAATGTACATTCTAAATATCCATCTCAGAATCTAGCAACCACTATAGATACTTAATACATGATAACAATTATCATTTGTGTATGATATCTGTCTTAATAGTATGTATTGAAGATTCTTAGGAACCATTCTCTATTAATAGCAAAATTCATTACTATGCAAAGTCATTCAACCAGTATTAATGCCAACATGGTGCAAGTCTGTTCTGACTATGATGTGAGATGAATGGACAAAGCAGCCAAAATCTCTGCCCTCACTTCATTACAGTATAACCTGGTCTAGGGATTTCATCAGAAGCATGCCCTGAGGCAAGGATTCAGACATAAGTAATTTATTTAGAAGGCAATCCCAGAAAACACTCACAGGGAGTTAGGAGCAAAACAAGGAAGTGAAGGGACCCAAAAGATACATGATTAAGCAAATTATCTATGGTCAATAGAGCTATACTGCATTAGCAGTCAAAAAGACGAGAACTTCAGAGTTATCCCTACAAAGGGGCAGAGAAACTGGAATATCCATTCCTCAACTTCCTGTCCATCATTATTTGTAGATGCCTCTGGGAATATGAATTCCCTAGCACTCAGCTCACCTTTCTCTTGAGCCAAAATCGCTTGGGCAGCCAAACAAAAAGCTCTCAGACTAAGAGTCAGACATCTGTGTGTGGAGGCGAGAGTTGGGCTGATGGGTATACAGGGGCCCTGACAGTATCTACAGTGACAGATAGGTTAAAAATGGGAATAATATTAATTAGAAAGTGATAAATGCTCAGATAGTATAAGGATAAAGAAACATCCAAAACACTCCCTGTTGAAAATAAGGGAAAAGATTCCTCTCTTCTTTTTCTTAGAATATTTACTTAAGAAAACTTGGAATTATAATCATTACATAATATATTTGAAAGCATTTTAAGATTTTCAAATACTTTTATTTCTATTATTTCTTCTGTCTTCCTACATATAATTTTGTACATGGAAAAATATGACAGCATGTAATGTGTAAACTAACTCTTGCCCTCTTCCACCTCTGTGCTGTGAGTGTCATCACAGTCCCTGGGACATTACAAGCTAACCTTTGTGATATCTTCAGAGGGTAAGAAAACGTTAGTAGTTTCAGATAAGGTGCAACATACAAACAAGCAAAATTGCTTTGTGCAGATCAGTTCCACACTGTCAAAGACCCAGATAAACCATTTATAAGTGAAGGATTATAAGCCACGACTGTTTATTCACACCCAGGAAAGAGACAGAGAGATATTTTGTGACAAAAACCAAGCAAAATCTCAATAGGACAGCTAGATCAAGCAAAGGAAAGCAATAAAGATGTAAGTAGTAAAACAAATTTTTTTGGTACTGAAATCTCTTTTAGACCTTCCTTATTTTATTGGGAGAAATTACCAGGGCAAGGCAGGGATTGATTTGTGTACTCTCCAAGTAGAAAATATTCTGACTCATCAGTAGTAGAAGCGAATGACTTATTATTCAACAATAGCTATTGAAGGATTAAGCATTTCTGATTTTATAGTAACAGATATAACAGATCTAAGAGTGTGGTTTATAATTCATGCCAATAGAAAACGAAACACATACCTAAATTATAGTCTCGTATGATTTTTTTCTCTATTTGGGAAAACCTATCACAGACTTCTGGTTTCAATGACTTCATCTGTCACATTTGGGGCATTCTCATCTAATACTTTTCAAGGGCATCATAATTAATTCAACTTTGTTTGCGGAGAAAATATTTACTGGACTCTTGATAGGTACCAAACCTGATGCTAACCTCTGGGATTCAGTATTGAAAAGACAGAGACCTTACCTTCAATGAGTTAAATAATCAAAAAAATAATTAAAAGTAAACAAGTATTACTTGGCTATTAAAAAAGAATGGAATCTTAATATTTGTGACGACAGAGTATTATGCTAAATGAAATAAGTCAGACAGTGAAAGACAAATACCATGTGATTTCACTGATATGTGGGATCTCAAAAAACAAAATAAATGAAAAAACAAAACAGAAATAAGCTCATAGATATAAAACAAATTGATTATTGCCAGATGGGAAGGGGGTTGGGGGACTAAGTAAAAAAGGTAAAGAGATTAAGTACAAATTAGTAGTTAGAAAATAGTCATGGGAATGTAAAGTACAGCACAGGAAATATAGTCAATAATATAGTAATAACTGTGTATGATGTCAGATGGGTACTAGACTTATTGAGGGGATTACTTCTCAAGATATATAAATGTCTAACAACTCTGCTATACACCTGAAATTAATATAATATTGAATGTCAACTATAATTGAAAAATAATTTTTAAATAGAAATAAATTATATAAGTGAATAAAATAATTAAAATAAAATAAAATTGCAGCTGGTGAAAAAAAAAAGGAAACAAGCCATCACAATACAGTGCAGTAAGACTTCAATATGTGCTGATTATTGATCCAATTCAGCAAACATTTATTAAACACCTTCTATGTGTCAAGCAATATGCTAAACAGTGATGAGGATGCAAAATAAACCAGCATGTTGCTGCTCTCTTAAGCAAGATGTTGTCTAGTACCCATATATGACCCTGTTTGTTCATAATTCAAAGCATGTTTGTTGTAGGGTGTAAACAGATACCTAGGGATTTAGCTCTTGTATCTGCAGTTACAGGTAATGTCAATTGCTCTTCAAACACAAGGCAACTAATGAAAGGTTATCTTTGTGTAGTGTCTGAGTCATGAAGGGTTTCTCTCTAATAATTACTATCAATGCCTTTTTAAGGTATTTTTAAAAGTTTTTTATATTATGACTAAACACATATTCATTTTAGTTTACTAATGTGGTCATAATTTGAAAGAATTGTTGCTTACGACTTTTAACTGACGGTGAAGGCTGCATAAAGTTTGTTTTCTCTTGTTTGGTTGCTTATTTATTTCCTAAAAAGAGCATCAGAATAGGAAATGGCAGATATAGTTTGGCCTCAGCTAGCAGGCTCTATGAGAAAGACCTACTCTACTTTCTCAATGCATTCTCCAAAGAATTCTTTAGGTTATTTATTTAGTTTATCATACTCTTATCTCTTTTAGTTACCTTGTGGCATCCATTTCAAAATGTGGGGCTTAAGCAATACCCCCCTTAAAAAAGGTTTTTATTCTTTTTACTAGCAGAACACAATATTGTGAATCCTTAATTGTTTTGGAATATAAAATTTTTTATTATTATTGGTAAGTTGAAGTATTCATTCTGGGTACATTGGTATTGAATTCAAACAAATTCTGAGTCAAGTGTTAATGGATGGTGTAGACATTATAATGTCTCCAAATGCTCTAAGATCATGATATAAGTTTTGAGAAAATTAAGTAAATATAATTAAATATTCTTCTTTAGTTAGAGTAACTTATTGATCTGCTGTTAATATGACAAAAAGGTACTCACGAGTAGGTGGTCAGGAACTCCTAGAATGGTAGCTTACATGTGCAAAATTGATAAAAGAAAATTTGGCTGAGATTGAGATGACCCTCTTACTGGTGGTCAGGTGAGCTACAATGACCCATGGGTGACCCTCAAATCCTCAAAGATACACTACTTTTCTGAGATTCAAAAATTAGCTCCTATCTGTTCTATTTGTACAGTTAAATCTTAACCATTAGAGATATAACTATTTATGAAAAAAAAATGTTTTAACTAAAAGGTATATGTGCCAAGATTGAATTACACCCAGCTAAGGAGTTATTGAATCAATAGCAATATGCTGAAAGCACTGGTCCCAACATCTGGCATGAAGTAAATTAACAAATAATTACTTTTAGTCTGTTTTTTTAATTCATTTTGATGTAATTCTTTTCTCTGATATTAATTATGGCATTTAATTTTTTTTATACTTAAACATTTTCTATCTTTCATACTTTTGATTAGGATGAAATCACCCAGCATGAGAAGTATTCAAGAGTTCACAAAACAAAAACTGTTTTTGGAGAATGTGTCACACTTTAACTTAATAAGAAGACAAATACATCTGATTATACCAGGATAATAAGACTTATGCCTACTAAAAGGTCCAAAAGAGAAGTTGTATGAAATATAAAGTTTAATATATGAACTTGTCCTTCTTAATGGACATATTGAAAGAAAATGAGAAATTTAGGACTTGACCTTTCTTCACTTTTGAAATTTCATTTTCTGCTTTGGAGAAGAAAGATTAGAAAAGTAAAAAGAATCTGGAATTAAGTGAAGGCAGATATCAAAGGGAAGAAATGAGCTAAAGGTAAATTGTGAAAATGAGTAAAGATCAGGAGGGGAAAGTGACTGATATCTGCAATTCAGACACTAACAAAATGTGAAGATTTTAGAGATCCTGGTAAAAGTGTAGCCTAAACCCCAGGACACCCATCTTTTTGGCCATGAAATAACCATAAAGCCTTAGGTACATTCAAGACAGTGCTGTGTGAGGCATTTTGGTTCTTTGGGGCAGTGTAAATGGCAGTTAACTACAATAGAATCAGAAGCTCTACTTGATAATAATTCTTTAGATGAGATGAAGTAAATATCTTGCTTTTATCACCTAACATCTGTTCATTCTTCTTATAAAAACAGTATTCCAAATTTCCTATGGAAAGTTAATCACACCTTATTTAATGCCATATTACAGAATTTGGGAGACTTGGCTTCACCAGGTGGCTTTTAATCAGCCACGATATTTGTTTGAGAAATGGACACGTATCATACTCAGAGACAGTAAAACACAATGAAGCTTTTGTTAGGAATCCTGAGGGAAGACTCCACCTCTTTACCGTGACTTTAAAACTGATCGAATGCATACAGGAACTCTCTAACTTGCCCCTGACGGAGGTTGAAAATGCCGATAACACATGGAAGAAAGTACTGCATAACTGAGAAACATGGGACAAGGCTTTAGTTAGATGTGCTCAATCAACCTGCAGCTGAAACTAGGACTTTTCAAGTGTATGAACCAAGAAATCATTGTTTTTTATTAAGACAATTTTGATCATACTGACTGATGAATAGACCTCTGCCCAAAATATAGAAAGTTTCTCTAGCACAGCAGAAGAGATTTAGAATCATACACTTCTATATTTAAATTCTAATTCTACCACTACCAAAAGTATTACTCTGGGTAAGTGAATTAACCTCTCTGCAGTTTAGTTTTGGTTTTTGTTTGTTTGTTTGTTTGTTTTAATATACAAACCATAAAATCCAAATGTTTAAATTAAAAAAACCTATGGAAAGCTTTTAATGTAATACCTGCCACATAGGTAGGAACCTCCCCAAAATGGTGGTTATCGTTGCTTTTGCCTATACAACAGAAATAATTAACTATTCTGAATGGTTCTTATTGATATTAATGAACAACTAAATATAAATTGTGGGGAATGTCAGCAATACGAAACATTTTTTCTCTGGCTTTGTTAACTAAACTCATATATTGTGTTGTCTGCTTATCATATGATTTTGAAACTGTTATTCTATTTCTGTCATCCCACCTTAGCTCTGAAATGACTTGTTTGGATGCAGAATTCCAATTTCTCTTTTAGTTCTAAACCCCTGATTCTATAGTTCTTCAATGAAACTCATTACAAGTGAACGATATGTAATCAACATGTTTCTTACATAAAAATGAAAAAGCCATACTTCATTACCTTTATCTGGCTAGTTACCCTTTGTTAACTTTTAATAAATCCTCTTTGAGATTATAAACTCTTTAAATATAACTGTTGCCTGTTTTCATTATTTCTTTCCTTTCTTCCTAAATAATTTATCCATTAGGAGGTGGGAAATAAGGTAAGGGTCAGTTAGGGACTAGGGACAGTGGCATCCAATTGACATAAGATGTTGGAGCCAGAGCAAGATGAAAAGTGTGTCTACTCACTGATAGGTATCACTGCCAAGCTGGTAACAGAGCATAAGCAGGGTTAGGAGATCATTCACATATGGACCAAGGGGGTAGTAACAGTGGCAAAGAAAGATTAAAAATATACTGGGAGAATGAATTTACTGAGTAATATAGTATGCTTCTCCAGAGAAGAGAGTTACAAAAATAGAAAAAGAGAAGAAAATTAAAATGAATATTTATTGCTGAACTAGAATTAAAAGTATCAATATAAACTCATGTGGGGATATGTGTATTCATAAATATATACTTACAAACATCTCCTAACTCTGTCCACTGAAGAGGTCTGGAGCAGTGACATCTCAATAGCAATAAACATACTGAGTGTCCAGATCTTGCTTTCTAAATACATCTTTCCCCTAAAAGGCATTGGGGCTCCTGAGTGAAATGGCTAATTTTAAACCTGGGGTATAGAAAATAAGAAGTGAGCCTGTCTAGAAAATCTTGTATCAGAAAGAAGAAAGTGTTTAAAGAATGGTGGAGACATGTTAAAGAAACAAAAATCTACCTTAAAAAAAAAAAAAAAAAAAAGACTATCTGGCCAAATTCAGAACAATTTGAATACCAAAATAAATAATGACTGTAACAGATTAAAAGCCATTTTTTAAAAAGGAATACTGATGTCAATAAATGAATAAGTGGGTGCTGAAAAAAGAAAGCATTTTCTATTGACATAATTTTAACTAATAAATGTTTAATGAATGATAGAAAATCACAATTTGGCATAGTAATATTAATTTACTCAAGACATGTCAGCAGATGCTAAAATGAATAGATTAAAGTTTGATGAGCAACAGGAATTTACATAGTCTCAAAGTACCTCTCTACAAAATAATTATTAATCACAAAAGGGCGCTTGAGTAATTTTACATGGAAAAACAGCAGATATCACCTTAATCAATTATCAAAGTTAACATCACCAATAACCCAATAACTGGACAAGTTAAAACTGTTTACCACCTAATAGGATACAATAAAAAGAACACAACATCATTTCTCTGATACTGTTGCAAAAAAAAAAAAAATTCATAACTTGAATCTAATCATTGAAAAACATCAGGCAAAAATCCCAGTTGAGGAATATTCTACAAGATAACTGGCTCTAATCTTCAAAAAATATTAGGATCAGTAAAGATAAAGAAAGACTGAGGATCTGTTTATGATTGAAGGACATTACAGAGATTTTAACATGCAACCTTGGTTTAAACTCTTGGGGAAACTGGTAAAATTTAAATAGAATCTGTAGATTTTATTGTGGTAATGTATTAATGTTCACTTTGTTGGCTATATTATGATTATGTAGGAGAATGTCCTTGTTTATAAAAATTGTACACTGAAGTATTTGGAGTGATGTAATATCATCAACGAAATCTGAGATGACTAAGAATTCATTTAATTATTAAATTCTTTATTTATGTGACCTTTGTTTTAAACTATTACAGAATTAAAATTATTCTAATAAAAAATTAAATTTAATTTAATATCACAAAAGCCAAAAGCTGGAGACAGCCATAACAAACTGTAGTGTATTCATACAATGTAATACTACAAGGTAAATTAATGGAATGAACCACTGATACATGCAATAACATGGGTGATTCTTACACGCATTACGCTAAATGAAATAAAGTAGATGCACAGAAAGATCACTGTGTAATTTTGTGTATAAAAACTTCTAAAACAAGAAAAATAATCTATAATAATAGCAATCATGTGTGTAGTTGCCTGGCTCTGGAGGGTGGCAAATCAGGAGGCACTGGAAGCAAAGG
>NW_006442508.1:2884594-2943230 GCF_000325575.1 Pteropus alecto | reverse complement strand
AGAAGGATGGGAATGTGCTATGTTCATTGGGATGGTAGTGAGACAGATGTATACTGTTGTCAAGAATCGTAAATCTAAACTTTATTGTATGCAATTTTACCTCGTTAAAGTTGATTTTAAAATACAATAATATATTGCTAGTAAAAAAAATAACAACAAAGGAAATATAACTGTAAGTAAAATATCAATAAAAATAATAAATTTTTAAAAACCAGTTGCAACTGTTCTTTTTTGGAAGTATTTTTAAATAAACAGTCATAAAATGGTAAATTACCTGTTTATTCACTGAAACTTAATCAGCTAGTAAATGTAATAAACTAATAAGTATTTAATTTATTTATCTCTTAATTTTAATGTTGTGTATTTAATAAAATCATATAAAAACAAAATTTTTAAATCAAAACACTTTATTATGTAAATTTACTTATTTAGAGTATTCTTTATCCAAATAGCTTAACTTTATTTTAATTATGCTTTGTTATAACAATATCGTTGTGTTTTAACACCAAACAATTCAATTTTCATGAAGATTTAAGCAAATGTCTTGATTGTCCTGGTCAAAGAGAGGGACTCTGTGACTTCATTATCCACATCCCCTATAAAGTATTTAAAATGTTTTGTACCAAAAACTTTATCATGGCTGTAGTGTACCTGGACACAACTTATTCTATTCTCCTAAAACTAAAATCGTTTTTAATTGCTACAGAACTAATGTTTTTTATGAGTGATATACCAAACATTCAAGGAGACAGTGGTTCTTTTTTATAAAAGAAATATATGATGTCAGAAAAAGGAAAGTGATGTATGCGAAGTGAGTCTTGCAGGATAAGTATAACAACGCTTATCCTTGTTGGGCCTTATATTGGCCTATGATCTTTTAGCTCCTTGCAGAGCAGTCATTCAAAGGAGTACTGATAAGCTGCTGAGAACTAATATTTTGAGTCTACTCATAACCTTTTCTCCTTTTAAAACAATTCTTTTCAGATTTATTATGCGGGAATAAAAGAAGAAAGACAATGAAGATTTAAATAACAAAAATTATGCACCATAATTTTGTTCCTCAATTCATGGGTGGATTATTTGGAGCCCTTAAGTGCCATCCTTAAATTATTTAAAAGAAACTAAGTAATCTAAATACTTCTGCTGCCTGAATTATTTAGGGCATAAATGTTTCCCGTTGAATGCTTTTGTGGTCATAATTTTTGTCTTGGCCTAAGTGAATAAAATTAGCTTTAACGCAATAATACAAAAGCAATGTTTTGAAATAATATATGAAATAATTGTAATTGTTTTTCTTCTTATGAAAATGATGAAGTAGATATTGGCAATAATATACATTTCTTATTTATTTCAGTAAAGCTTTGTGCCAACTAGAAATTGCTCCCTTTTCTCTCTATTGCAATCTCTTTCCTTATATGAAAATCAATTGCAATAAGTGATCCTGTGCCAAATTTTTAACTCACTTCTAAATCTGCCATTGCTAATTTAGGGTTCCTGTGACCTATAACAGTATTTTATATTAACAATAATAGTCTATGGCCATGCCACCCTGAATAAGCCGATCCCGTCTGATCTTGGAATCTAAGCAGGGTAGGGCCTGGTTAGTACTTGGATGGGAAACCACCTAGGAAGACCAAGTTCTGTAGGCATAAAAAATTAAAAAAATAAGGGATTATAAACTGACAAGTTCCTTGCAATCTATGAGGTCGACCAAGGTTTGCCTCATTTTAAAAAAAAAAAAAAGAAAAAAGAAACCAATAATATACTTGCCAGTGTGGCTAATTACATTGTTGAAGAGAAGTTGTCAATTTGTAGTTTGATGTGGAACCCAGTGTGTTCTCTCTGTAGTAGAGCTTTGATTATATTTTTAAGAGATAATATTGTGCTTTATTTGCCCCACAGGCTTAGGAACAGACTACCCTGAAGGCTTACTGGAACCTCATTTTTGTCGTTAAATTTAATTGTTTCTCATTTATTGGAGCTTTTAGCAAGTCCAAAACCACATGGTTTGAGCTTCAGATTTTATTTCTCTTCTCATGTTCTTACCAGTTAGGGAGGTGAGAGAAAAGAGAAAGAAGGTCAATTAAAAGTTCCAAAACCACAGAACAGTAGGAAAAATAAGAATGTGGAAGTGACTAACTGAATCAGAAACAGAATAAGCAATAATAGCATTATTTTGGATACTAGATATTCTTTTAAATTAAGATATTCTCTGAATTAAAAATATTTTAAATGTAATGAACATTCTTTGTTAGTGGTTTATGGTTGCAAGCAACAGAATTCAACTCAAGATAATTTAAGGAAAAAAAGTAGTTGAGACAGACTGTAGAGATAAGGTTTACTATATAGACTCAGGGATATTTCATAAAATCCAAGAGCCATAATTTCGGGGCACCAAAAGAGACAACAAGGAATTGGAAAACTGTAGAACTCTCACTATACCTCTCAGCCTGCCTCTCTCTGGATTGTCTCTTCTCTTTCTCCATAGATTGGCTTCCCAGTCCGCATAGCATGCAGAACGTGGCTAACTCAGAGTTCCCAAGGTTAGATGTGGTATGCTCAAAAGATGCCCAGACTCACCTACAATTCCCTGGAGGAAGAATTATCAGCTTCACTTGAGCCAAATGCCTTCTCATGACCAAATCAGCTGTGAACACGGATTTTATTATGTGACTTTAGGGAGTAGGGTTGTCATAAATTTCCATAGCAAAGAATGTATTGGTTTATTCAATAGGCAGATGGTCAAAATGTGCCCACCACTGAAAGCTATATCTAAATCATTTTGAAGCATATTGTCACTTTAGGTCACATTTTTTAATAACTGGCATTCTTAAAGTAATTTACCAAACACACAAAAGTTAGACTTCCATAATTCTATATTTTGCCAACACAAGTATAAGATATTTTATAAATTGAGTGCTTAATTTCTCTCTCTAGTGTTTACTTTGTCAATATTTTTCAGGTTTTATATCTGAAATACAATTTCCTATATGCCCTGAAACTGGGCTGGAGAGTTCACTGTCAACTTACCATGACCCCTATCCCCTTTTGAAGTCTAATCCAAAACTACACATAAAGACTGTAAAGGTAAGAACTGCATTCTATTTCCCACAGTCCTCCTCTTTGTATGGTTCTGGGTTAGAGTTTGCCAATGAAAGGTATTTGCATGAGATTGGTAAGGAACCATTATTTTCCAGAAAAAAATGCAGTCAGATGTGAGGACAGACATGAGACCCAGAATATTCCTACGGAGCTCAAAAACCACCAGCTTCAGCACTGAAGACTGAGTGTTGATGGGAACTTCTTGGAGATACCTAAGAACTCTGGCAGCTTCCAGGTGAGGACTTAACCATCTCTCTGATGTTTCAGGCAGGGATCTTCAATGTCAGCTTCCTTGACCCTAGATCTTCCAACAATTGTGTACCTCCTTAATCCATTTATTAAATCTCTTATGCATGGAATACATGAGTAGCTTCCATTCTTGATTGTATAATGTTTGATAAAAAGATTATTGAAAACTGCTATTAGCTTTAACTTCTTTTCATATGCTATGAAACGTATAGTCCTCCAGAGTCTATGTTCTTAGTCACTCGAAAATCAAAATCAAAGCTCTCGGTTGCATCATTTTCATCTTAAATAATACTTCTGCTTGTATGATCTGGAGTCTGATCACTTTCACTCAGTGTGACCAAACTTTTCAAAAATTTTTAAACTCAGAAGTCCTTCAAAATAGTGTTTGTATTTCTTTTTAGAAAAGTCTAAAATCATTATGTTTTTACATATCATTCTCCTTGAAATATCTAGAGGCCTATGGGAATGAAATTTGACAATAGTTATAAGTCATCATCAAACAGATGCCTTCACTACTTCTACTTTTCTTTCTTATATACTGCTTTGTATGTGACTGCCAACCCAATTGTGTCCTCTAAAAGTTTTCAAAGGCAAAAGTGTCTTTATTTTTGGAACACTTTTGGAACCTTCATTGCCCCCTCCCAATAGAATCTTTAGCTTATAACACATGACTCATTCTTCCATACTTTTCTAATAAGTATTTTCTTTCATTAAAACTAGTTTGGCTGCTAGATTTGCCTTGAATATTGAATTTGTATTAAGTTCACATCAGAGCACTGGGAGAAATAGGCATCGTATAAATAAATCAAATAAAATGAATAAAGCATTAGGTGGGCTGTTCAATGAGACAGAAGTGTCTGTTATGTTTGCAGGAAATTCAATAGCAGATGAATGGTTTTGGAAAACGTGTGCGCAGCTAGGAAAAGGCTTCAAATGAGCAGGCCAAAGGCAATAAGTCTTTCATTCACACTTCAGTAGCCCATCCAACTCGAATTTGCATGTCTTTGAAACCCAGCTGTGGAAACCCTCTTTTTCACTTTGAAACCAAAGGCACTGAATTCTACCATGAATTTCACACATTAAAATAAACAGGTCTATGGATAGTTTATTATTCTCTTGGCTATAATTCATGAAAGTGATGAGATAAAGTTTATAGTTAATTGGAAAATGTTGGTGATGATAGATTCGTAATTACCAAAGAAAGGCTTTCTTTATGAAATTTTTTCAGCAGAATTGGACACCCAGCAGCTGGTTATGTTATGTTGTTACAGCCCTTCTATAGTTTCAAGTGAGAACTTTTCAAATGGCAGTAATTTTCTTAACTTTTTTTTTTGGTAGAACAATGTCTACAGTAAAACAGACTTCCAGGATGCAGTATGTCAAGGTGTGAAAAGTACTGACAAATATTTCACCAGCATCTACAACCCTCTTTCAGACCATGATAATGTTACTGCATTTCACCCAGATCTTCTATATCGACAACAGTTTGAAAAATGTCTGTAAGACTGAAAAACAAAAACTGACCATTTTATTTCAATTACATTTAATTTCAATGTGTTGTTTAACTTCATTGTTCACTTTTTGAAAAAAAAGAAGTTACGGAACTAATTACATGTTTTGATTTTTTTAATCATTTTTTTCCTTCAACTTAAGCAGATTTTATACCACAAATTCTAAGATGTGATCACTTATCAAAAATCCAGACTGTGACTTTTTAAAGACTTTACTTTTCAAATTACTAGGGAAACGTTTAGTATATTCTCTAAATATCATTAAGCAGCACATTTTCAGCAACATTCTAGTTCATCATTTGGCTGTTCTTAAGACAACAGTTTGAAGAGGAAGTAAGCATAAAAGAAAACAAAAGGCTTCCATTCCCATGTGGTGAACTAATCTTCACAGGAGAGCAAAGAGTAAATGGCAGGAGACTGTCACCTGCTCAGAAAAGTTTTTTAGGGCAGAGTTAGAGTGTCAGAGTGTCATCCCCCTCAAGCTGTGTACAAGCTCTAAACATAAGAAGCAACAAGAGTTTCAAAATGAAGCCTATGTCTACGTTAGGTCTCAGAAGAAGACATTTTACTAAAAAAGGTACAATCAATTTCCTTGTCCAATTATCTAATCACATGAGTTCTGTTTGGATCTCAGAATGTCAAACCTTCCATTTTATGTTTGCACTCATACTCTATACTGCCATGCACACACATACACACACACACACACACACAGAAGTCTAGAAATACTGTAGCCTTTGTGTTAAGACTTCCAATCCAAGGAAGAATTGATAGAATTATTTGGAACAGTTTCATACAAAGGCAGTCAAAGAAATTATATAAGATAGATCGTATTTACATATGACATGAATTTTTGTTCATTTTTATATATTGGATTATTATTTTAGCCCATAAAAATCTCTGAATAATTCAGTTTAAAATCTCTTTTAAAGTTGTTAAATGGGATGTCAACAATAGTACAATCTACCAAGTAATACTTAAACCGTATGACACTTTTCTTTCATAAACCCAACTAGATTAGAAGAAGCACAGCATAATGGCATTCTAGTTCTTTATTTTTAAGAGCTATCTTTTTTATTTGAATAATGATGCATATCTTTTACAGCATTTCCCTGGATTTCAGATAAATGATTACTGGTATAAGATAAACAGCAAAGTGAACTCTGAACCAATGAGAAAGATATTAGCATATTTATGCAACGATAAACTCCCAAAGTAAGTCATATGTTCTTTGATTCAACTTTATATTCATTATGTTTATGGCATGCCAATTTTGAGTATACTAGAAAGTAATGCCTCTACTGAGCAGCGCTGATCTTTCTAGCACCTGGAGAGAAAAATGGAGGAGTGGGATATTGGAGATAATTGATACTTTAGTATCAAGACAATAACAGAGCTTCAGAATACACAGGTCACAAGTATACTTCTGATGTTATTTAAAACATATATGCAAAGGTTTGGGGATTAGTTTTTGTCTTGTTTTGTTATCTAAAGGTCTCTAATTCTGTCCTAATCTTTATCAATAATCTTCCAAAACAAGTATTCGAATGAGTTTTATCCATTGCTCCCTTTTAGCATCTCTGTGGCGTTGAGAATGCACAATGCATTTTTCCATACAAGACATCAGGGATAATTAGGCAAACAAAACGGGAATTAATTATCTCTGAGGAACAAAAGAAAAATTAAATGTAGACTGATGCTTATGTGTGGGAAATTCTAAGTCATGTCAAAAAACTTTTTTTGTAATCTGAATTGTGATTGTCCTACCTCTATTTAGAGAAGTAATAATTTCTTCAAATCATGAAGTAAGTTTTCACCACTTCTACATATACACATTTTAATACATGTTGTTGTAGCTGTGTACAAGTCTATGAAATATTTATATTGTTTTGAAGAAGGGGGTTTCATCTCTTCTATTATAGAGCCAAAAGAACAAAATTTAGCCAAGGACCTTATGAAAATTACCACTTGATCCAGTCTCTTGTTTATGTCCAGTGATTTCATGGGTATAATTTGGGTGATCAAAAGATTCATCTAACACTTTGCACTCACTTTAGTAGTGGGTCTTCAGAAACATTGTTATCACTGTCTGCCTTCCTGCACATATTGCATAGCATCAATACTATTTTCCATTGATAAACAGGATCAATCAGTTAGCCAAACAGTAACTATTTTTCTGTGGGTCTGTTGCCATCAGAAGCTAAAATGGCATTATGGAAGTCTCAACTTTCAGTTTAACAGACCATTGTTTTGGCTTCTGATGGAAGCACTTCTTTGAATATTAAGATGTCAATAAACCAATATAATGGGGATAAGAAGGAAACAAATATATTTTGAGCCAAAATATATGTAATATTTAGAGAATTCACTCTTCTACCTCTTGGTTCACAGATTCATATATTCTGATTATGCAAAAAAAAATAAAAGAGCATCATATGCTGTCGTTGGTTATGCTGCACCCTTAACCTATTATTTAGCCAACTTCCTCACTTACTCTAATGCATAATTACTTTCTTTTTCCAAAACAATGTTTCATGGAATAAACAACTTGGCTGAAAAGATATTCATTGCTTATAAGATAAATAAAAATGTCCTGTGTTTTCAAAGTATTTTATAATCTATTCCCAAACTATCTCTAATTTTATGTGTCAGGTACTGAAAGAAATATTTTATGTGTATTAATTTAACCCTCCCAACAACCCTACAAATTAGATATTAGTATCATTCTCATCTTACAAATAATAAAATTGAGGCACAGAAAATGGAAGAAACTTGCCTAAAGTCACACAACTGATAAATGGCAGAACTAGGATTCAAAACCATGTAATCAGAACCCACAGCTTGTGCTCCAAACCATAGTAACATGTAATCTATCATCATCATCTTTGGGATCATTTGGGACGTGTAATGAATGCTTGCCATCTTCCATACACTGTTCTAAGCACTTTGCTTTCCACCTGCTTGATTCGATAGCCAGGCCTTGACTTTCCAGCCATATTTTTTACTGTAGAAATCCTAGCTAATTTCTTGGGCGCCGTTTTAAGCTAAGTTTCCCAAGGAGCCTCCAATATTTATATATTCTGCTCTTTTGAGCATCCTACAATATTTAATGTCTTTATCAGACATCTGAAAACCAATAATCTGCATGACAGAGTTTTTGTTCTATTTATTTAGAACTCATCTTATCTCCCCAGTCATGATGGGGATGAAGCTACATTATGTTCACCTTTGTATTCCTCACAGTGCATAGTACATTTCTGGGCTGAGTGCCATATGGTTATTCTTGACACCAGAAACTCCAGGAGTTTTCTATAACAAATTTATATATTTTATTCAAAGATGAAGTGGTTCTACTTCATAAAAATGCTCAAAAATCTTCCTTAATTTTCCACATTTGCAAACACGAAAGGAGAAGAAAATGGGAAGATGAGATGTTAGGAAGAGGAAACACAGCTACTAGTTGCTATTCACAAACTTATAACAGCAAAGGATTCATAGCAACTACTGAAAAAAATTCAAAGACTACAGACAAGTTTACCTCAGGGAAGAACGTTCTGAAAAACAGATACATTTCTCTTTTCTAAGAATAAAGCATGCTATAATATTTCCTAGCCAGAAAACAAAAATGTGACAGGAAATATATTGACAATTTTGTCTCTGGGTAAAATCTACAGCAGACAGGAAAACCATTCAAAACAGACCTCTAAAGGTCAAAGCAAACATGTAAACTCTAGAGCACTGAAGAGGCATCTGGTCTTCCAGGAAGCAGCGTCTTAGATTTTGTGCCAGCATTCCTCCTAGGGGCTTTCCGGGCTTCACAATGCCTTCATCTGTCAAATGCAAAACAGTACAATATACAAAATAAAAATATAGACCAAAGCAACCAACAATTTATAATAAAAACATTTAAAAGACCACGATTTTCCACAAGTATTAACATTTTCCTTTATGGTAATAAATAAGCTCTACACCTAACACCATTTTTCAGATGATGCAAACATTTTGCTTTCTAATTGATCTGTGTACTTCTATTTTTGGGTATTTGGTTAACATTTTTATTGATTTTCCTCTAATAAGGTGGCAGAGAGAAAATGGTTAGCTACATAAAGCAATGCTTTTAGGACATCTTATATTCTTCTATAAAAGCTATATTATTATTCAAAGTCACCTTGCCACCAAATCATGCATTTTTCGTGTTCCAGTGTGTTCTGTGCTAGGTTTAATTAAAAAGCTCAGAAAGGTCGGAATAGAGTCAGAACAAAAAAAATGTCATCAAAATGGGTGCACTTTCTTTTCCTAGAGGAATTGTTTGAGATATGAGTAATTCTCTATAGTTGAAAAAAACTTTTCTCTCCTCAAAGAATTTCCAGAGGGGCCAGGGGTTCTCAGAAGGGGAGGGCTTCCTGGTAGGAATCCATAGCAGTCGCTTCCAGTAAAGCAACATCTGCCACAGCAGCGTGCTCAATGAGACCATCTCTTTCTTCTTTTAAGTTTATTTTAGTTTACTTTTTAATATTAATTTTATATATTTAAGGTGTATGACATGATGATTTGTATACACGTACATAGTGAAATGATTACTACAGTCAAGCTAATTAACATATCTCCTCACATACTTTTTTTGTGTGTGTCGTGGGAGCACCTGAAATCTAGTCTATTAGTAAATTTCCAGTATTCAGTACAGTATTATCAACTACACTCATCATGCTGGACGTTTGATCTCTGAGACTTAATTCATGCTACATAACTGCAACTTTGTACCCTTCACCAACCATCTCCTTATTTTCCCCACTCTTTTGCCCCAAGTAATCACCATTCTACTCTGCTTCTATGTATTCGACTTCTTTAGATTCCAGAGATCATGCAAGAGACATACTAAGTGAAACAAGCCAGACACGGAAAGAGACTGTCTCTAAATAACATATTAATTTGAATTATGTGAGATAATCTGTTATAACTAAATATTATATAGCCTGTTTACATATGAGCGCAAAGAGAAAGATGTTTATTTATGAAAACTAAGTTTAATGCCTTAAAAATAACTTCCCCAAGTCAAGTACTAAGAAAAAAAATTACTATTAAGTTATTGTGGTGAGGAAACTACAAAAGATCAGGAGAAACAATCTCCCAATTTATAAAGAATATTACATTCAGATTACTTGCCAAAAAAGTCTTTAAATTTTCACATTATTTCAAAACTCTAATCAATATTCCAATAATTTATCTTTTTTTAAAAAAAAGACCTTGAGATGACAAGAAGATTAAAAAATAAATATTCATTTATATTTATTAGGTATGTGTCATTTTTTAAGATCTCCCCCTTTAATTTCGTTTAAAAATTTATTCATGGACCAACCCTAGCACTGATTACATTACTATGTACTCGTTGCCAGCAACTAGCATCGCCTGGCTTTTGAAAAATGAAGAGCTGCAGAGAGGAATGTCTGAAGTTGTTAAGAACACAGGAGCACAGGACAGGCTTTCCTTTTCATTCCAACTCTTTGACTCATATAGGTGTTCATCTTTGAGAATGAATTTGTTATGTGCTTGACTGATTTTCCACTTTATACCAGAAATAAAGGCAGCTCACATGGATACCTAAGATACAGCAAGCTAACATAAATTTCAAGACTTAAGGAAAATTATTTAACATTGTGCATCACAGTTTATTCGCAGTATTGCAAAGATAAATGAGATATCTTCTAAAAACACAAGCATATGGAAGGAGTCCAATAAATATTACTTCATTTCCTTATTCAGTCAATAAAAAGATGTATTGCTAGTGCATAATTTTCATGGTAATTATGAAATTATTCTATGCCTTTGCATAGTGCCTTGTATTTTTAAAGTACCTTCCTATTGATTCTAATTAATCCCATACAACAACAATATGAGATAAATGTAGCAGATATAATTATCACCTGTTTACATTTTATAAAACTGTGACAGAGGTAAAGTGTCTAAATCAAGTTCTTTCAGAAAATTAACATAAATTTAAGCTTAAATAAACCTACTATAAGCTTGTTTTCTGAGCCTATTACTCTTGTGAATCTCTGCAATTCTGAGATGTCTGAGGTTTTTTAAAATTTCATTGCTCTTCCATAATGATCTTTAGAGGCTCTCAAATAATCAGCAGAAAATATAACACTTTAATTCCATGCCAATGCATTAAAAAAAAAAATACAGGATAGAAACAAATCAAATTCCTTGTGAACATAATTGTAGGTTAGAGAGTTTTTGTCCTCTGAGCCCACAGCTCAAGATGGGGACTGAAAATGAGAATCCCTTGTACTGTTTTAATTCTCTATCCAGATTCTGTTCCAGATAAGAACATTGGGACTATAGCTGGATTTGTAGAAACTTAGCCAGGGCCTGCATAGTCAGGAAATTTCTGGATAGACCCTACTGATTAATAGAATCTTAGAACCATGTTAGAACTGTGATGAGAAACACTTCATTGTTGCAAGAAACCCCTAGTTTTCCCCGCCTTTCTTGACAAAGGGAAAATCTCCCAACTAGCTGTATCCTGTACCACTGACTTAGTTCTCTTTATATTTAATTTTCTCCCCCGGCCTCTCCACTCTGGGAGGCAACTTTTCTATAGATTAATTTTGTCCTATTCTATAGCTTCGGATAAATGAAATTATACCGTACATATCCTTTGTGTCTGGTTTAGTTTATTCATATAATGTTTTTGAAATTCATCCATGGTATTGCTAGAATCAATAGCTTATTCCCTTTTATTACTAAATTGTGTGTCCCTGTATTAATATACCACAATTTGTTTATCAAATATCTTCTCAGTGGGCATTTGAAATCTTGCCACTTTTCAGCTAGTAAGAATATTGCTTCCATGAAATTCTTCTACAATGTGGGCATATGTTTTTATTTCTTTTGAATAATTAACTAGAAAGAAGATTGTTGAGCTCAAATTAGTGCATGCTTAACTTTATTAAAAATCATCACAATGATTTTCCTAAGTGGTTGTACCACTTAACATTCTCATTAGCAATGTATGAGAGTTCTGGTTGCTCCACATCCATATCAACATTTTACATTTTCAGTCTTTTCAAAATGTTAGCCATTCTAAATATGTACTAATAACACATTGTGGTTTTAATTTGCATTTCTCTGATGACTAATGATGTATATTTTCTTACGTCTTTAGCCACACACATATCTTTTTTTATAAAGTGTCCGTTGCCCACTCTTTAAATTAGATTTTCTTTATTATTGATTTTTCAGAGTTCTTTATATATCCCAGGTGTAAGTCCTTTGGCAGATACTTATACCATGAATATTTTTTTTTCCAGTTGTGGCTTCTGACTTTATTTTTTTATAATGTCTTTTAATGAGGCGATTTCTTAACTACAATTTATTATTTTTTATAGTTAGGCATCGTATGACTTGTTTAAGCTTCTTTGTCTACCCTAATATTGTAGATTTTTTTCTTGGTTTAGCTTTAACATTTAAATCAGAGTTTTTCAATCTTGATGCTATCAACATTTTGGACTGCATAATCCTTTTTTGAGGGAAGTTATCCTGTGTTTTGTAGGATGTTTAACAGTATCCCTAGTTATTAGTCATTAGATGCCAGTAGTAGCAGTGGTAGCAGTAGTAGCAGTCATTTTCAAAGTCATTTTTTTCCAAATAGAAACCTAATAGTTTCTGGAACTATTTGTTAGAAACCATCCCCGATTGCCTTGAACTGGCATCTCTTTTGAAACTCACTTAACCTAATTGTGTGCCTCTATTTCTGTATTCTCTACTCAATTACATTTATCGATTTGTTTATACTTATTTTACTCTACTTGTTTAAAATGTTCTTGTATACTCTAGATTATTTGCATTAAATTTAGAATGATTGATCAAATCTACAAAACAGCTGGTGGGATTTTAATTGAGATCATATTGAAACTATAAACATCTTTAAAATGTTGTTTTCCAACCATAAACATAGTATATTTCTCCACATATTTGGATCTTCTGTAATTTCTCAGCAAAATTTACGCTGTAGTTTTAAATGTGGAAATCTTACATATCTTTTGTAAAATATATTCCATGTACATGATGTTTTCTGATACTACTATAAATTGTATTATATATCATATATTTTTATATGCTAATTGTTTGTTGCTTGCATATTGCATTTCTAATTTTTGTATAATGACCTTGAATCCAACCATTTTGTTAACTTTGCTTTGAGGTTCAGTAGTTCATAGATCCTTTGGATTTTTCTAAATCTCAATCATGTTATTTACAAATAATGAGCTTTATTTTTTTCCAGTCTTTGACATTTTTTCTTGCCTTATTTTACTAGCTAGGACCTCCATAACAATGTCAAACAGAAGAGATGAAAATGAAAATTCATGCACTCTTCCTGATCTCATAGGAAAGTATTTAATATTTTGCCATTAAGTATTATGTTAGCTGTAGATTTTCATATTCAATGGGTTCCTTTCTATCCCTCATTCAAATGTTGAGTTTTGTTCTAACAAGTCATCAAATACTAAAATATAACCATAGAAGTTTGATTTTATGCCTTCTGAGGCCAAGTTGGCTTTGTTTTTTTCCTTAGCTCTACCACATAACCCTTAATTCCTGGCCTTACTTTAATGATGAGCCCCTTCTGAGATTTCAAGGAAATATTCATGTATTTACCACTCGAACTCCAAACACTGACTTTGCAACATGGGCAGTGGTTGACACCTCTATTCAAACTTTGGCCTCTTAGCTACTTCTTTCCTCTGTGCAATTGTGTTTTATAAAAAGAAATATATGTTTGGGCTTTATCTTCTTTTCTAGCACAAAACTCCTAAAATGCTTAGAAGTTCCTAAACATATGAAAACATAAAGGTGTCTTTTGTTATGTTAATGAGGTAGCTTTTGGAACTCATCTAAAGATGGGGGCTAGTTGCTAGAAGAACCAACCCTGTGATTAGCCAGTTAATACTTACAGTACCACTCTGATCTCTGAGAATGGGAGAGAGACTAGAGGTTGAATCAACAGCCAATGGGAAACAATTTATTCAACCATACCAATGTAAAGAAGCCTCCACAAAAATCCCAAAGAACAAAGTTCTAAGAGCTTCCAGGTTGGTGAACATAAGGAAATTCACTCACTTGGAGAAGGCATGGAAGCTCCTCACCTTTTCCCTATACCTTGCCCAATGCATCTCTTTCATCTGGCTGTTCCTGAGTTGTATCTTTTTATAATAAACCAGTGACCTAGTAAGTAAAATGTTTCTCTGAGTTCTGGGAGCTACTCTAGCAAATTAATTCAACCCAGAGAGAGAGTTCTCCACACAACAGTGCTGCCCAGGTTATAGATCAGTTAGTCAAAAGCACAGATAACAACCTGGGCAGCACTGTGTGTGGAGAAGGAGGGCAGTCTTGTAGAACTGGGTCCTTATCCTGTGGGAACTGACATTATCTTCAGATAAATAGTGTCAGAGCTGAGTTGAATTATAGAATACCCAGCTGGTGTCAGAGACTTGCTTGGTATTGTGGAGAAACCTTCCCACACACTGGGATTGGTCCCAGGATATTACTCTGACATGTAAGTTAGGAATCAGCCAAGGATTTGAGTGGAATTAGTAAACAGAATGCCTTCCTGTTCTTTTCTATTTTTAGTTGATTTCCAATGCCTTGAACAGTTATTTTTCACTATTTTGGTCAGGATAAATGTGTTATTAGCAGTAGACTTAATCTGCTATAAACTGTTCCTCTATCACCAGACAGTAGCTCTCCATATTGGATTTCTTACAGTTCCTCAAACATACAACTTTTCTCTGAACTCAGAGTCTCCACATATGCGTTTCTTTTACCAGAAACATTATCCTTCTTGCTCTTTGACTAACATGTTTCAAATTACCCTTCATGTCCCAGTTTAAATATAAGTTGCTCATCAAAGTCTTTTCTTATCATTCCCTAACTCATCTATATGTCCCCATAGCACACTGTTCCATTTTGTATTTAAAGACTCATTCTGCTTGTATATCCTCCTGTTATATGTCCCCATAGCACCCTGTTCCATTTTGTATTTAAAGACTCATTCTGCTTATAGTTATTTGTTTAATCTCTCCTTCCTAGAGGGTAAATTCCATGAAAGCAGAAATTATAACTTATACTGTGCTTGGCTGATTAGAAAGTATTTGGTAAATATTTATAGCTTTTTATAAAACCAAAGTATGAAATATTTTGATGACCTTATCACAAATATTGTGAAGGTGATTTATTAAATCATCAGTAAAGGAATTCATCAGAGGTAGGCATCAGCTGATAATTATAGCAAAATTTCTTTTTGTCCACTTTGCTATCATCACTTACTGTGTCCAGGTCGAGAGGACAATAATAACACATAAAAGCTCTTTTGGAGAGCTTTCTGTGACAATAGCACAAAGCAGATGCTAAAAAAAAAAAAAAAAATCCAGATACATCTTCTGGCAGCTTCTGAAATCAAGATAATTTCTTCTGGCACCAAGAAATCTACCTGATAACATTAATGATTTATCATTAACATCATCAGCTCCAAGACTCTTTTACAGATTAAAAAAATTCTACTAAGAATAAATATCATCATATTCTTTCTCACTTTCCAGAGCTCTCTTCTTCTCTGCAACTGGGACACACAAAAAAAATGTATTATACATCTAGAGAATTGAATTAACTCATTTAGACAACAGGGTGACGCTGAAATAGGCACCATTAGAAATGCTTTGTCTTTCCTTTTGAAGATCAAACATATTTGAGGAGTCGTACTTTGGATATTTTGGAATGGTACTGGGTAATTCTAATTAGAAACCAGGGTCTAGCATAGAGCTTGGCACATAGTAGTTGTTAAGTAAACATTTTTTAATTTAATAAATCAATAAAAATGGTCACAGCAAAAATTCGAAACAAAGACAATTATAATAAACAAAGTTTATTGATTAATCCATAATTATGACAATTTTTTTAAAAAGGTATAAACCAAAATATTGCCTTCAATTAACAAAATGAGGCTTTCTCTAGATGGAAGCTTTCCCTATCCGGCACAGCTCTTACAGCGCTGAAGACCATTCTCGTTGCAAGCCGTACACTTCAGGGCTTTGAAAGAGTCTGTAAAGCAGTTTCGAAACACTGACATCTTGCTCCCATGGCACACGGAACATGGAAGAAAGCCAAAGCCTCCACAGGAGGGACACTCGTGTGGATGCTGCACTCTCTGTATCGGGTGGCAGGGGGAACAAGAGAAAATAGAAAATGTGTTAGCATGAACAACTCAATCAGCCTTCCTGTTTTTCTATATGTTGATGGTCATAAAAATAATATTGGCATAAATGGCTATGGTCTGGAATCACCTACCATTAATATACGAAAGACTCAAGGGAGAAGCTAGCTAAAGCTTCCTTCATTGAACCATTGATGGCCATCAATAGTATGATTTCCATTTGTAAAGTCTGGTCCATTTTACATCAAAGGCCACACACTTCAAGAAATCCATCATGTGAAAATACATATTTACAAACCAAAAAATTTGGGAGATGATTTGCATTAAAGAAAAATACAGTAACTTTCTCTCTATTATCCCTTAACAGTTTTATGTCTTTGTTTATAAAATAGTATCACTAATAGTGAATCTGGAAAATCAGAAAATTAAAGGCTGAAATGTGGAGCAGCCACTATCAATTGGAGATCTATTGTTATAACTCACATTTGAATAGTGCTTTGTTTTTTAAAAAAGCACTTTCAAATGCATTATTATATAGAATCTTCCCTCGCTCTACTCTTCACACAGACACTTTCTATAAAGCGGACAATTCAAGCAACTTTTTCTTCATTTTGTATTTAAAGAAACAAGTATTAAAACCTTAAGATATTTACCTAAGTCCATAAAAATTCACACAGTAGCTATCAGCCTTTCTACCTCAAGTAAAGATAAAGTATTCTAATAAGTATAATAAAACAACTAGGCAGTGTGTTCAGGATAATATTTTGAAAATAATTTATACATGTTCCTATTTGCTTTTGTGAGCATGTAACCTTTGCTGGAGTCCACTAGTGGTATCCATCAGCTGGGAGGAGATTAGGAGCCATTATAAATGAATACAAAGAGAAAAATGAGTGAATACCAAGCTTCTGACTTGCAAAATAGGAATTTGCAGCAATGTTTGAAAGCACAGCTTTCAGAATAATGGCTAAAATAAGGCTGGGAAATGTGGATCCATACACACACATACTTAAACATGCTTTACATATTTATACATACATAACTTTTCTCTGGAGATTCACATCACACATAGTAAGGCTCCAAAAAATTCAACAGAAAGGGAACCTGATTAACTGGGTTTAACCTACCTTTTCCCCAGCACATGCAACTATAAACTCTTTTCCCAGGAAACAATTATAATTCTATAATTCTATCATAATTACTACCTTGTGGGATGTATTTTGGAAAACAAACATTAAGAACATGATTGCCTTAAACTTTATATAGTCTCAGACAACTTTTGAGACGTGCATTTTCTGTAGATAGTGGGATTCATTTGCAATTACAGTTTGACTTAGCTATTATATCAAGATGACAAAATCTATGTAATATCTCATTTTTAGTGGCAGAGAATTACTTTGATGGAAAGTAATGGCTGCCAATATGAATGACACAAGCAAGGAACTTTGTCAAGTCTGTAGAGACTCAAAGCTCTTCAAAAAAGTTTTAGCGTGTGTGGAAATTCAGTTACTTTGTAGATGGTTTTTGTTATTTCTTTGTGCAAGAATTGACTCCAGAAAATGGTATATTGGACTTATAATTTTTCATAATATTAAAATATCTTTAGAAAAAAAACTTTGAGTAAAAGTAAACCCAATGATGGAAAAAAGTATAGTTTAAAAGAGAATATAAGAAAACTATTAAGTAATGGTGTATTCATCAAATTTTAGAAAGAATATGATAAAGTAAATAGATTTTGACTTTTACTAGAGCTATGCCAGAATGTCGTATTAAAAAATATTTAATGACTTGCACAGCAAGAGCACCACTTAGAACAGATGCTGGACTGGCCTAGGTCCCAGAGAAAGGATCTGCAGCACCCCAGAGTTCATACTCATTCATTAGTGCTGGATTGTGAATACATCTGGATTCCAAGTAAAACAGGATTGTCAAACTTTGGAAATAAATATATGGGATGCCCAGTTATGCTTGAATTTCGATAGAAAACTAATAATATTTTGAATAAGTACATGCCAAATATTTCATGGGACATACTTAAACTAAAAACTTACTCATAATTTATCTGAGGTTTAATGTAAGTCAGCATCCTATATTTTATCTTACAACCCTTATAGGAGAGCTGCTAACAGGGAAGAGGAGAGATGCTTGGGAGTCTTGTGACAGCAGCTATTTACCAACCAGTATAAATTACTTTAACAATCAGTACAAACATTTTTCAATATTTTCAATAACTAGTACAGCTGCACCTGTGCACACTGGCCAAATATTAACTCCTGCTATAACTCAAAACATCTGTGAATGACCAAATTCTTGAATAGCATATGGTTTTCCCATAAAAGATATTTGTGATGACAAACAAAGAACAACAAAACTGGAATGATTTTGAGTGTTAGGCAATTCCTAGGCTCATTCACAAGGTAGGTCACACACTGCAAACACTAGGCTCATAGCACACAGAATTCAAACTGGTAACTCGACAAAATTAAAAATTATTTTACAACTTCAGCCTGCAATAGAACTGACATAGATTACTTTCAAAGGGCCAAAATACCAAGAGTCTGCTGTTTCTTAATAGTTTATCCACAAGTCTGAACAAATAAATTTCTTAAAATTAACATATAAATACTAAAAGCTAAATTGTCATTTTTAAAGAGAATCACAAATGGACCAAAGGCTGTTCTAAAATAATGTCATCGGAATTCATACAATGCTGTTATAAGATCTATCTTTTTTACTCAAAGGGTTATAAATAGGATTTGATGAATTAATTCATGTAGAATGAATAGAATATTGCCTAGCACATAGTAACTATTCAATAAGGGTACTCATTGTTAGTTATTATTTTATTAATAAATCCTATGTGAAGGGATTTTTATTAACTGTTACCTCAAGCTAAATTGCTTGTGGTCATATAACGCAGCTATTTTACACCATTCTTACAGTCATTTTATTTAAACACCACTTCTGTACTTGTCTTCTGGTTTAAGGTGTTTCCCCAGTAAGAAAGGGAGAACAAATGTGTTTAATTCATGTGTAAATGCTGATGTCTTGGAGCACAGTGTTGGAAAGATTACGAGGCTACTTTCATTCTCAAGAAAAAAAAATTAACTGTTTCAGCTATAAATTTGGGAAAGGAAAAGGATGGCTTACAGAACCTATAGAGTCTATCCCCAATTCTTACATCAACCTGATATAATAAAGCCTACCTCATTTTACAAATAAGGAAACAAGCCTTTTAATGGGTAAAGAAAATGTTCAGGTCACAGGGGAATTAGAAAACTGGGTATTGGAGAACTCTCTTCAAGAGCACATACATGGTCTTCCCTCTTCAACAGTAGTTTCAACTTTTATTTACATCCATTTGTTTCCCAAATAATATATTATGTAGGATTCCCAAATGTAAAACAGTGAAGAGGATAAATGCTGTGACTAAAGCAGAGTTGAGGGTGGAGTGGGAATGGGTCTTGAGGCCACCCACTAAAGCTCTTCCACTGATCCATTAGCCTCTAAGAATCTCATTTCAGTTACATCATTCAGTATAATCTACTTCGTTTATTTTTCAAATAAAAATAAACGATTCAGTCATTTCTAGCCATCTCCTTCAAAGAGTACTTTTGTTACACTGGAACTCTGGTTCTAGCTTAAAGATTCCTTACAAAGAAAAAAAAGCTGGCTTGTATTAAACACTCCTGTGTCCTAACTACAACACTTTCATAGATAGTTTTTCCCCAGGGCAAAATGCAAAATGAGCTAAGGAATTCCCCAAAACTCAGATAAAGTTCCGGTGTGGAGAAAGGAGGAATAACAAGTTAACAATAGTCATTATTATTAGCAGCAAAGCAGACTTCTAATTTCAATGAAGAGGTCAACTACAGAACTTTGACCTTCAAGCAACTAAGGAATCTAGGGTAGCTCTTCAGTGTCCTGGTGCCTGGCAAAATGAGAAGCCATGCAGACTTGGTTGAGAATAGCACACTGAGGACTAAATCTATAGAATATTGTTCCTCTGCTAGCAGTTTATGTTGAGGCATTCCTCCTTGGAGTGGAATTCAAGAAAAAAAAAAGGAATGAAAAATTATCCTCCTTTTCATCTCTTTCTTCACATATTCTTGGTGAAGGATTTCTTAAAAATACTCAGTGGTCAAGCCTTATTCATTCATCCCACAAATATTTAGTGAGTGTCCCCTTGCTAGGCACTGCACAAGACATTGGAATATAGCAGTGAACCAGATCCTTGTTCTCTTAATAATAGCTCTTAGCCTCACTCTTAAAGCTTTGAATAGGTCCACTTCATACTGCATCCATCTGCACTGAAGCACCCAATAACTTCCAAATCTTTAACAAAGGTCCAAGAGACAAGGATATAAGGGTGGACTTAATAAATGATAATCAAATGTATTTCTTTGTAGCAAAAACTCAAATTTCAGAAATATAGAGTTTTTTCTGTTAATATAGAACTAGGATGCTAAGATCAAAAATCTTCAGTGTCTTCTTCAAGATCAGGAAATAAATGTACTTCTTATTCTTAACCTCGGATCATCTAATCCTATTCCAAAAGAGCTTGAAAGTCTCTTATTAAGTATTCTACCAAAGAGTAAGGAAATTATCTGAGTTTCTGTAACCATAAATCCCATCATCCAGATTGTATATAAAGCAGACTTAATTCACATAACAAACTGTCAAAGAGTGCACACAATATATAATCATCTCTGGATGTTCAGCTTTGTCTGTATATTCTGTTTTAAACTATATTCAGCAATTTAATTCAGCAAATGCTTGCTAAGAGCCTAATAAACATCTCTCTGTCTGAACAAGCTGCTAATAAACAAAATCTTACTTGATAATTAGAGTTCCTAGCACCCTCAAGTTTGCAGAATTTGCAAAGAAGACACTGAACAAAATGCAGATACATAAGAAATTTGTAGCTTACGATACTAAATGTATAAGCCTGAATGTATGAATCTGATTCTTGAACCCAATGAGATGGACTGCCATAAAACTACTTAAATAGATATTTATATTTCAGAGAGAGGCAGACTGAGCGCATGGCTAGATTTCCCCAGTGGGTAGGTGGTTCTCTAAGGCTGTAGTCTCTGAATATGCTGTAGCCATCCGCTCATTGAGGGGCCGTCATCCAGAATGGGTCAGGACAAACTCTGACAGCTACAAAGCCTTGTACAGTCAGCTCCAAAGCCCTATACAGAAAGCCTCACTGTGCAGCTGGGCATCTTACCTCTGTTCCGCATGAACAACAAATAAGTAGTCATTAGCCCTCAGGGAATAATTAGTGCAAAAACTGGACACTGTTGGCAATCTCACTAGAAATGGCAGCAAAATGTTTGCTCATATCCTTAAAAAAATAGCAAGGCAAAAGCTTACTTACAGCTTCTCTACCATCTGAGAACTTCAATCCAGTACCTGCCATAACAAGATGTTCGTTAATACATCTCAGGTTCCTCTGTTTCCTCTGGGTGAACACCAGCAAGATCAGCCAGATCAGCCATTTGTCTTGGTTATTGCTTTAGGGAAATCCTTGCTCCCCTCTTTGCTTCTAATCTTTAGCTTGTTTATTAATATAAATAAATACATAAATATAAATAAATTTTACCAAAAATAATTTTTTATTCATCCTTTTCACCCAACACTCCTTTACATAAAATAATGATTTTTATCTTCTTTTTCATCAATTAACTGCTTTGCCTTCTCAAACAAAACAAAACAAAATAAAAAAAAAACCTTGGGTGAAAAAGTACTTATTTCAAAAATATTTATTTAGTACTCATTATTTGCCAGTCCTTGTTCCAGGCATTATAGGTAACGAACAGAACAAAATAGACAGGAATCTGTGTCTACATGGGATTCATATTCTATTGAGAGAATCCCTTGCAAACTGTCTCAAGAACAGAGCCTCCATTGAGGCAGCTAGCCTTATCAAAATCATCTCATACCAACTATTGCTATATTTCACTTGTTTCTGCTGCCTTTGGCCAGCTCCTCATGTTTGAGGCCACTGACAATCTTCATCAAAAAATCAGACCCACTCAGCTTCCCAGAGCAATTTTCACTTGGGCAAGATGTATGCTAAGATCTTTGGATTAGAAAACTTGAAATTATTTGCTGACAACCCTTCTGATGGCTCAACTGCAACTGCTAACCTTTTTCCTTACTATTGTCTAGGATAACTGCTGAAAACTGGGGCCTGAATTACGAGGAGCAAGGCAATCATAACCTACTATATAGCACTCAAGTAACAGCAAATTAGAATTTGGTAGGATCTGTATGGTATCTCTCTAAAGTTATCACCAATTTGCCCACCTTCCATGATGCCCCACTAACATCAGAGCCCAGTTCTAAAACTCAGTTTGTTCCCTGGACCTAATGCTCTGCCTACCTCACAGTAAACTTCTCACCTGGGCCTTGAGGCCTGCCATATATGGTCAGATTTCCCAGACAACAACATGCCACTTAATTCAAGGATGATGGCAGCAAAAATCCATGATTAAGATCATGGGCTTTGGAGCCAGGCTGGTTAGAATCATGAACCAAACACTGTCTGTAGGATCTTGAGCAAATGATTTACTCCTCGGTGCCTCCATTCCCTTGTCTATAAAATAGGGATAATAAAAGAACCCACCTTGCAGAGTTATTGTGAGGTTTCAATTACTTATTACACAAAATACCAAGAATATTACTTGCTACATAGTAAGGACTCCATTGTTTTCTACCTCATAAATATTTAACTCCTGTTCCATTGCCAAAAGCTAACCAGAAGAATGGAATGGATCTGAGTCTTACATCCCTTTTCCACTTTGCTTGGCTCCTCCAAATGATTCTCCAGAGCCAGTCTCTTGACTTGGATTAGTTTGCCTTAAATGCCAGTCCCGTTCACAGACAGAGTTCAGGGCTTTTTTGGATGCCTTCAAATTCTCTTAACGGTTTTGTTATATGGGCAAATCAGCCCAACAGAGTTATAGCACTTTGCAACTCCTATAACATTAGAAGCCAGTATCATGCCATTCTTTTCAACATTAAGAATAGTCTTAAATGTTTGTGCCTTATTTAGGGCATTGGGAAAATGGAGTCAGACTTAATGAGAGAATAAAATCTTCTTTCCAAAATTATTTTAGCTGAGAAAGAGAGAAAGGTAGGTTAATATAGCATGGTGGTGGTAATCAAGTTGCAAAATTAAAGAGTTATAGACTCAAAGGAATAAAAGTCCATAAATAGCTAAGTCAATAATCAATCTTTAAAAAGATTAATGAAAGAGTTCATCCTATAAGAATCTACAAGTTGCTACTAAACCACAACAATAAATATAGTATGATATTGGTACAACAAGAAACTTATTAGAGAGCTCAGAAAAAGACCCAGGTATATATGAGGATTTACTATAATATAAAATTGGCACAACAAAGCAATAAAGAAATAATAGATTATTTAGTAGATGATGTTAGGAAGTTAGTCTACCATATGTAATAAAATGAAATTGGATTTTATATGACCTAGATGTAATACAAGTTTGAAAGCACAAAATATTAAAAAATAATGATGGCTTTGACTATATTACAGGATTTCCATTGGGTGACTAACACCATGAAAGAAGCCAAAAGAAGCCAAAAGGAAATATTGTGATGACTAAAATCAACAAAACAATTAATATGTAGAATATAGAAAGACCTTCTGAAAATCAAGA
This sequence comes from Pteropus alecto, assembly GCF_000325575.1. NCBI lineage: Eukaryota > Metazoa > Chordata > Mammalia > Chiroptera > Pteropodidae > Pteropus > Pteropus alecto. The sequence continues at coordinate 2,919,463 of NW_006442508.1, read as the reverse complement.
AAAAGGCATTTCCAGACATGTAATGAGCAAGCTCTAAGAATACACAATTTACAGAAGAAGAATCAGTAAAAATCTAACAAGCATACAATGAAATGTCCAAACTCAATTGTAATCATAAAAATGGAAATCAGTAAAACAATATATCTTTATACCTACTACCATGGTAAAAATTAGACAACAGTAAATTAGAGAACAATGTAACATAATTGTCAGGAATATGGGAACATGCTAAATCTCTTTCTCTCTAAGATGGAGTGTTGAGTGGTGCAACCCTTCTGGACAGCTACCTGGCACTTCCTGGAAAACTAAGTATATGCATAAGCTCTGACCCAGCAATTTCTACTTCTAGAGAAATCCATAAAAAACATATTCAACACTGTTCCTTGCAGCACTATTTGTTTGGTAGAAGGAGGTGGAGGACAGCTGAATGTCCATCAGTGGAAAAGTAGGTAGGTAAAAAACAGTGGGTGGGCTTCATGGAGTTGCACTGTCCAAAATAGGAGCCACTAGCCACATGTGGCTATTTGAATTTAAATTTAAGTAAAAATAAATAAATAAAATTAAAAATTTAGGTCCTCAGTCATGTTAGCCACACTTTAAGTGCTCAATAGCCACATGCAGCCAGTGGCTACTATTTTGGGTAGAACTGATACAAAATATCTCCATCATCAAAGAAATTTCTATTGAGCAGTGTTATCATGAGAACTATACAGCAGTTAGAAGAAATAGTTAAATGTTCACATAGCAATATAGCTGTTACCTAAAAACAGTGCCTAGAGAAAATAATTTGAAACAAAATTAGATATATTCTATGATACCATTTACATAAATTAAAAATGTGCACATAAAATAGCAATACGTTAACCAAGTTAAATCACTTAAATAGAAAGATACACATTAACCCAAAATAGTAGGATTGGAATATAGGTACAAAAAGAAAGAAATAACTCCATCCATACAGATTTCAACATGAAGGAGTTTTAGACTATCATGTGCACGCCCTCATTGTGTTTGTCTTTCTGGGCAAGGTTAAAATTGAATAAAATATGAAGTCTAAAACCAAGGAGCATATAGTTCATTTGGGACATGAAACAAATACCCTAAAAAATACAAAATTCGAAAGACTTTGATAAGCACCCAACAGAAAGAGGGTTACAGGAATTCAGAGGTGGGAGAGATCAGGAATGACTTGAGGAAGAAGTAATACTGCACACAGGCCTCAGAGATGGTAGAGAAAAATGGGGAATTGGAACAATGGTATCCTAGGCAGACAGAACAGCTTGCACAAAAAAATGGTAGCAACAAACCACAAAGAGTTCTTTCTTCCAACTGAAGTGGAAGGAATGGTAGAGAATCGGAAACAAGACCAGCAAAGGAGACTAAATCATGAAGAGCTTGTAGGGACATATAGATGCTATGTAACCAGATTGCCTAGTTTACCCGGGAATATCCTGATTCATGTTTGCTGTTCCAGAATAATTATTAATGTACTCCTTTTACTTTCAAACTGTCCTAGTTTGGACAATAAAATACATGATCTTCGTACATACAGAGAGAAATATACTGATAAAATACAGCTTAGCAGAGAGGTATTAAGGACTTATTGGCTGCATATTAATGAGGTACATTGTATATCTGAAAAACTATTTTTCTGATGCTTAAATTATTAGTATAGAAACAAAATTAAAATGTGCACTTTTGGACAAATAACTTCTGCAATCTTTAGAAAAGATGAGCTGGTCCACAAGAAAAATAGAATAATTTAAATAAAAAATTTATAATGTTTCAAGATAACTGATTTGAAATAAATTGAAAAATAGAATAATTTAAATAAAAAAATTTTAATGTGTTTCAAGACAACTGATTTATTTAAACACCTAATTTATTTAAACACCTTGAAACACCTAATCAACATCGACTCTATTACAGAGAATTGGACTCTAATAAAGCAGACTGGAATTTTTATCTAATACTATGAAGTTGTTGAAGCTACAACTAAAGTCACTCTACCTGGAGCAAACTTAAAGGCAGGTGACATCAAATGAAAACTGCAACATATATCCCATTACAGATTTGTAAAAACATGGGAAAAATTCAATTAGGAAAATTCATTTACAATCAGAATGTGTTTAACATTTTTATTACTAAAAATAAATTGCTAAAAGCACAATTACCTCAATTTTGGTTAAGAGGTCTTGCAGTTCCCCTGATTCATTCATTGACAAAATTTTCTCAGCACCCTATTAACGAGAGGGTAGGAGGGGGGAGAAAATCCTTTTTGTTAGTATTGGAGAAAACGAAGTTTTAACTAGGAAAGTTTAACCCGCAAAATACTGAACACGATTCTTTCCTTCAGATCTATGTAAACTTACAACCAAGAGGTCAAAGAGGAAAAGAAATTCTCTTCTCTTTCACATATTCTCCCATCTAGTAAGGCTTACTATGGCAAGAGGACTGCCAGCAGGAAGTGAGCATCAGAAAGCCCACAATTGTCATATTAAATCCAGATATGAAAGGTTCCCTCATACCCTTCAGAGTTGTCCAGGAAGCCTGAAGCCAGCTATACCATCTGAAAAAGGAAGTCTTTGAGCAAATTCCCAGGCTGGGCTGTCTTTGCCCTATTTCAAACAGTCCTGGACATGGCCTTCCTTAGAGTCATGCATGTAAAGATAACAGAAACTAAAAATAATAATAAGATTAAAAATCACCAACAATGATTAAGCACACACTGTCAGCTCAGCACCCAGCATTACTTAATTTGATGTGGCAGACTCTATTAATAGAAATTGAGCCTCAGTGAGATTAAATTATTTCCAGGTCACCCAGAAAGGCAGGAGAGTGGGAATTTGAATACAGGCAGGGGACTTACTCCAGAACTAATGCTTTTAACTTCTAAAACTTCACTGTGAAAATGAGAATGGGGGCTATATATGCACTTTCCAACAAACTCCTGTTTCTCCTAACTACCACATTTTCCTTTCCTTTCCAATCTCTTACATTCTCCCATTCTACTTCCCAATGTATAGTCATAGAAGGAGGAAGAAGGAAAACTTGGCGTAATTATTTCTAATCAAAGGCAAAGACCACATTTGCCTCGTTCACATCATATCCCCAGCACAGAATACTGAATCCACTGTTGATTAATCAAAAATACAGGGAGAAATGTCATCACACAATAAATAATTTTTATATTACTATTTGTGCTGAGCAGGATAGAAAACACAAAGACTTGGTTAAAAAATAAAAAAGGTCCTAGTTCTTAAGCATGTTACAATATACTTTTTCGTAAACACAAAACAAAGTAACCGACAGTGTGGAATGGAAAATGAGTGCCAAATGAATGATGCAGAAAAAAAAAAAAAAGATGAGCTAGGAAATCACAAGGGGCAGGGAGGGGGATAAAGATCTGTTTATTGAGGGTAGAGAAGGATTTCTGAGCTTGGTGGCATTTGATCTGGACCTTGAGGTTTAGGTGAGCTTTCTAAAATAGGGTAGGCAATTCTTGTCATCATATAGGAGCCATTAGTTCTGGGTTTCATTTTACTTCAATTTGTCTTATATAATTTATGTTATTTTAATAACAATCAGAAATGTCAACTTGATATATTAAAAAGCATTATGAGTGAATACACAGAGCTACAGAGAATATATATAGCTCTATGACACAGTTGTATTCTTTTATTTGTCGGTACTTTTGTCAGGAATATAGACATGACACAAAAGCACCAAATAAAACATTAAAGTCTAAAACATAGTAATATCTTTTGCTACATGCTATTTATTTATTTATTATTATTATTTATACCTACAGTACCTGGTCTTCCCATCTAACTATTAACCAGTCCCGACCCTGCTTAGCTTCCAAGATCAGACATCAGGCTTGTTCAGGGTGGCATGGCCGTAGATCATGGACCGTGGCTCCACAGGGGAGTGAACCCAGGACCTTCTGTGTGTAAATCAGATGTGCTAACCGCTACACTATGGAACCACGTTACATGTTACATGTTATTTTTTTAATGGGAAAAGTCTCTGGGGAATTTGGCACATGAACTAAAGCATTAAGGAGAAGATATGAGTCATTTTTTTTCAGTGAAAGAAAATGCGCTGCAATGGCTCCAAACAAAATGAATGTACCAGAGAAGCTATCACACATCTGCTTCCTAGCTCTTATCTTAGCAGTCAGTTTGTTTTACTCAGTTGTTTAGGATGGAATGCAAAGGACAGGAAAGGATTATCTTGTTACCCTTAAATGCATAAAATTTGCTGGGCTTCAGTCAAATAATTCTAGCATCATCACTACTATGGAAGTAGAGTCCACTTTTCAGGAGAAATGCAGACTTTGCCCACTGGAAGCAATGTACCTAGAGGCAGGATAGTCTTTGCTCCTCATGACACCTGGGTGGCTAGCCCACAGGTGGCGTACCAAGTGCTTAAAGTAGGAAAACTTTGCTCTGTAACAGAGACCTGGGGGCTACTCTCCCACGTCCCTCTCTCAAATGTTGCTACTCAGCATGGCTTCCACCCTTTGCCTGGATGGTATTTGACTAAGGATGTCAGATATGAGTTTCATAGTTTTTAAATATAGCTCCACATTCAATTAAGCATTCTATTTTCTGGCATAGTTTATCAAGACTTCCAAGATACATATGAAAAATTACTAGTATATTTTTCAATTAATTTATAATTATTTTTTTCTAAAAAATTAATATAATCCTGCAAACAATGACAATAACGACATGTTAAATGTTTTACATACATTCGCTCTTTTAATCATTGGTGCAAAGTAAGTGTTATTATCAAAATTTTTGAAATGAAGAAACTAAATTTGAAGAAAATAAGAAATATGTCCAGAGCCTATCAGTTCATCTATATAAAGCCCGCCAGATCTAGAATTCAGGCACACTAACTTCAAAAATCTATACTCTTTCCATTGTGTCATGCACACTGCCTTTGATATAACATAACTGTATCATGAAAAAAATGGTATATGTAACTCCTAGTCTAGGGAACGTGACAGGCTGTGGTTAGGACTCACTGTTGAGTAGGTGCCCAAGAAGGTCAGATGAATAAAAGTTTTCATCACAATGACTCCAAACACAATAGATGTGCCAGAGAAGCTACAGAACATCCCAGTTCTTTTCTTAAATCTCAGTACCATGACCATTCAGCTATTTCTAATATGTTGCATGTGCCAGGAAAGGACTTTTTTCATTATCCTTCAATACATTAAAATAGCTCTCCTCTCAGTCAATACTTCCCACCTTAAAATTCTGAGCAGTGAGCTGTGACATGTGAACAGCCAATTTATTTTACATGTAAAAAGCATCTTAAACAAAGATAAGACAGTCTGCATGATCTTTTCTCATATATGGATCACAAAAGAAAAGACTTATACCCTCAAAGAACAAGAAAAAGGTGGAAAAAAATTAGTCCCCTGCTGACTAGGACTGCCAGAACATTTATCCATCATTTCTGATCCATGAATGTGCAAAGTGTGCCACTGTATGCATTATACATATGTCCATCCATTCATTTCCAAAGTCAACATTATTTTGAGCCCCCATTATGGGTTAAGCATATGCTAAGTGTAAAAGATATAACAATAAGATTTAAAAGGCTCCCTAGGGACTATAGTCTTTTGAAGGGGACAGATGTCAACAAAAGATCATATAAATGAATGTAAACTTATAACTGTCATATATACTACAAAAGAGGCATTTGTACAAAAATGCTATAAAAGCATATAACAAGGTGAATTTAACCTAGTCATGAAGGTTAAGGCAAGCTCTCTCCATAAAGTAATGATTAAATAATCTTTAAGAAAAATATTAACTGAGCACATAGACAGAATGAGGAAAGGAAATTAATTAGAGCAATAAGGTTACCAAATAGTATATGTACATGACCCTTTTCAGTCACCTTCCTATCATTTAAAATAAGAAAACAAAACTTCCTATTATATTTTGCATAGTGTTTTGGATCAGTGCCCTGGAGGAAACATAGGTAAGATTCCAGGCCATAGTATAATATAGCAGTCTATTTTTCAAATAAGCTGAAAGACATAATAGATTGGTATAAACCAGCTTATATTTAACACATTCTTCTAGATTTCTGGGAAGAGTTGTTAGGTCGAAAGTTTGCAAACACCATTATTAAAAATAAATAAACAAAATAAACAAATGTAAACATTTAAGTACTTTTTTCTCAAAAATTATTTAAAATCAAACATACGGATTTTAGCTATCTCCATGCCAATATGTCTCCGTGTTGATAATTAAGCTCTAGTTTCCACATGGAATACCTTGTTTGAAAACTATTGATCTGATATTTCTGAGAGGTCTAGAACTAGAAAAATGTTCTCACTAACCAAAAATAAGCACATTTTAACTATTTGTATGCATATATATTATAGATATTATTTTCTTTTTACTTGCATTTATTTATACACAACTTCATTTTTCTAAGAAAGCAGCTTGCAGTCAAAGATCCACACAATGATATAATGCAGTAAAATTTGAATAAGAAATGAGGGCATAGAAAATGTCCTAAATAAATCTCAAAATGATCTCAATGACTGAGCTTTAAATTTAATTCTGAACCAGCTCCTCAGTTGAAACAAAGTTTTTCTTAGCAGAGTAGTTCAACAATGCAATGCTTTACATAAGAGTTTAGATGAACTGGCTGATATAATAAATAATGCTCTTGCTTTTTAATTAACCATAAAAATATAATCTACAAATAAATGCCATCAAAGAATTGCCTCTTGAATCAAACAGTACAGGTTTTCATCTATCCTCCTAGTTTCAACAAAGCTCCTTTTCTCTCTCACTGAACAGCTTTTCTATCATTTATTTCTCTCTGGAATATCTTCTAGTGACTGGGATGAAACCCAAACTCCTTAGCGTAATCTACAAAGGCCCTCACTATCTGGCTGTATCGATCTTTTCAGCCCTGTCCTTTAATATTATATGCTCCTAATACTCTGAATTTCTCTACTTCTCCTGGTTCTTCCATGAGATAATACTCCTTTAAACATGCTCCATCCTTTGCCCAAATTTTCTTCTATCCTCCCAACCATCTTTTCCTATAAAACTCCTACACAGGCTTCCAAATCCAAATGAAATATTATCTTCTCAATAAAGTTTCTTTAATTTTCTCAGACAAAAATGAGTCATTTCCTCCTCTGTGCTCTCGGATCACATTTTGCCTCACTGCACAGCAAGCCCCAGTGGTGATTACAGGGACTACAATTTCTTCAAGGACTGAGCACTTTGTGTGGTACACTATAGATATGTATATATGTAAGTATTTGCTGTATTTATATCTTCAGCCCTTTTGTAGTAAATGCATCTTTAAATTCCAAATGGCTGTTTTTTGAAATGACTGCTGATTTAGAAAGGAAAAACCAAGGAAGCTCATGAATCAAATGCATTTTGGTGAAGGTAAATCTGCAAGGGATGAAGCTAATACGATTTGATGATAGAATGCCAGATACCTAGAGGAATGAAAGGGATGAACGCTGTGCAAGCGATCACCCCTAATCCTCACTTCTCTCATTTGGACACTTGATGAGAAGTGGAGAGTAAACCACTGGAAGCTATACTCTCTGATGCTGACCAGGAGGCTAGGATTGTCTAGTGTTGGCTGCTAAAGAACCTTCTGCTGTGTAACCAGGAGAGCAGATGACAGGGTTGGCATCCAAGGAGCTCAACCAGCACTGAAAATGAGGCTGTCAAAGGATATGCTCAACGTTTGTCCTTGTGGCTGCCATGCCCACCAGAGGATACTGGTCACCTGAGACCTACTGACAAAGTCAAAATTTACTTTAGGAGTCAGCTTTTGATCTTCTCCAGGACTGAACAAACTCCATGAAGGCCCTGAAATTCTTAGGCCTGAAAAATGCTCAAAGCAGATGCAGCAGTATCCCACCAATGTCTTAAAAAGGCATAGTAAAGTTTCTGTGGATAATCTCATTCTAAAGAGCATAGCTTTTTTGTGTCCCTGGCAGGAATAATTAACTGCAAATTTAATTAAACTAGTTGACTGTTTTGTGCAATTATGTAATACAGACTTTTGGGTGTTAGAAAATGCCTTTCAAAGAAAGTGATTTTAATTGTATATAATTAATGTTGAGCCACTTTTTTCAGTATAGCTGTAAAAAACAATTTCTCATGGAGCCCAATCCTGATTTTTAATAATAAGAAAAGCCATATCATCAAAATAGGGATGATTATTCTCTTCTCTATGGCAGTAGGCTATCTCTCTTGTTTTTGTTTTTGTTTTTGTTTTTAATAAATATCAAATCATGTAAGAGTGATATGAAGTCACCAAGTTAAAAAAAAATGTATTGGGTTTGAGCTAGAAACCAGAAGACTGTTCTATTAATAGATTTAAGATTGCTGCCTCATGTGTCGTAAAATTCTCTTTGCATAAACTGATTTTTAGAAAGCAGTGATTAAGCTCAGCAAAGGTTTTTTAAATAAGACTCTGGAATAAATTCTAACACCTCTGCTTACAAATTAACTTGGACAAGTAACATAAATTCTTTAAGACTCAGTGTCCTCATTTATAAATTGGGTATAATAATGTTTACAGTGTTGCAAGAATTTCATGAGATGATACATGAGTCTAGAACAATGAATAATACATAGGAATTCACTGAATAGTAGTTGTATTACTATTATTATTATTATTATTATTATTATTATTATTAAACTCTCTGAGAGCATTTATAACTTAGAATCAGTGTCAAGCATTTCTCCACAAACATTTTCTATCTAGAGCCAATAATTAATAAAAGGTAAATGGAGATCTATAAAAGTCCTACATTGTCATTGGATGATATCACCATAAAGTGAAGGGGAGGGGCTTCATGTAAAATACTGTGATGAAAGATTCAATTTTCTGACTTATTAAAAAGAAAAGTTGGTATGAAATGTGAGGACTTTTCAGACCATAAAACTTTTCAGCTAAGTTATACGATGGCTAAAGTATTCTTTATTGCAGAAGATATAACTAGCTTTCAGCTAGCGCTCTCTGAAGAGTGAAAAACTGAGGGTAGTTAGGGTAGACCAATATTGCTGAAGAAAATTGAATTGATTGTTTTTCTGGGACAATGTGGATATTTAACCACTCTGCAGGAAAAATATTTGAGTAAAATCAAATGGTGAAAATAATATAATTGATAAATATAATTAGCTGATCAAAATATCAATTAAAATTGCATTAGTAGGAGAAAGCTCCACCTTGAATGGGCCTTAATTCCAGATGGGATCCAAGGATGTTTAGACATGGATAGGTTATAAAGATTCATTACTTCAGCTTATACATTCAATAAAATTTACTTTATCTTTCATATTACCATCTTAGTAAAATTACCAAAAGACTGAAGATTCCACCCCTAGTTGCCACCTGGAAAGAGTTCTCTGTAGCATACTGAAGTTCATGATCATGAAATGAAACAGATATCCCATTTTTATAAGGTACTGCAACACTAAAGATTCATGGATTGTCTAACAATGATTCTTTTTAAACTCATGATGATAACCCAATGCATCTTTCAGGATCCCAGCAGGAAACAGATGACATTAATTATTATTTACTTATCATTATTTATAGATGGACCTGATAAAGGCCTCATCTATGGAAGTATGAACAACATTCAGTAAACCAACAGGCTTGGCACCCAGGGACTGGCAAGACTGGAAGCTTTTACTACCCCTAGGTCTTAAGATCATGAGGATGGTATTGTACCACAGAACTACACAAAAATGTAGCCTTGAAAATGGGGCTGAGAGGAACTTGGGGACTGCCAAAACTACACCTCAGGATTATGGGAACAGAAAAAAATACCCCAACCTCTCTCTCCTGCCTTACTCAGATGTCCTGCTCTAACCTCCCTCTGACTAAAGTCACAGAGAAAGAACTAAGAATCAGAGGGAAAAGGCATCTGTGTGCTGCCGTCTGTAAAATGTGCTTTCCTGAGGCTTAGAGCAGACCAGAAAAGGGTAGAGAATAGATCTAGAAGGGAAATCAGAAAGTAAGAAGCACAGCAAGCAATGGCAATGAATTAGATGATTTCCATCATTCTATCAGGGTTGATCCCTGTTTCAGTTCATTTATTATGAGTCTTTGGAACAAAAGAATGAGGATGAGAATCTTCCTGTAATCCTAGGGTGGAAGAAAGTAAATCATGCAGCTAACAAGAGAGATGTTGGGAAGGCATTGGGGTAAAAATTGTGGAATCAGCCATACATTAAATCCTGTCTCTGCTATGTATTTAGTGTATAAGCTTGAGCAAGTTACTTAGTCCCTCAAAATCTGTTTTCTAAGCTATAAAATCTAGAGAAAAATATCTCTAGCATGTAGAGTTGTAAGAAATAAATGAGCTAATTCATATTACGTGTTTAGCATAATGCCAGGCACATATAGAGTCTTGGAAAGAAGAATAATATTTGTTTATTCTTGTTGTTATTTTCAGCAGACTAATAGAAGTAATGGATTTTCCACTGAGCCTAAGTCAAACATTCTTTTTGAAAGACTCATTGTCGACTGTTTCCTCTTTTAAAAGCATCTGCAGTGACCTTTTCTTATTAAGACTATTCTACTTCTATTAATAGTGTGGTAAGAACCTTAATTACCCCTGCTCTACTTTCACTATCCATTCCCCATTCTCCATTTTAGTAAAAACATCCTCTGAAATTTATAGCATATAGTGAAAGACTGTTTTCCCAGACTTCTATGTTGTCAGATATAGCTATGTGACTAAGTCATTGCCAGTGAGATGAGAGAAGTAATGTATACAGCTTCCAGGCCAAATTCTTAAAAGCAAGTTGATCATCCCATACTTACTCTTTTTACCTTTTAACAAGCTAGAAAAAATATGATGGAGTCGAGCAATTTTTATCATAGATGAGGACTCTCCCTGACAGGGAAGGTGAAACAGATGAATTACTCATACAAATTAAAATCATTGCCAGTGAGATGAGAGAAGTAATGTATACAGCTTCCAGGCCAAATTCTTAAAAGCAAGTTGATCATCCCATACTTACTCTTTTTACCTTTTAACAAGCTAGAAAAAATATGATGGAGTCGAGCAATTTTTATCATAGATGAGGACTCTCCCTGACAGGGAAGGTGAAACAGATGAATTACTCATACAAATTAAAATTAAAAAAAAAAAAAAAGTTGGGTAGCAATACTCATATTAGAAAAAAATAGACTTAAAAAAAAGCTAGGCTGTACCCTTGCTGGAATAAAGAGCTGTGTCACAGTTGCCTACAGCTCCCCACATTTTCTTCCAGCTGCTAACCCTCGTATCACTTATCTCGGAACCTCAAAACTGCAGCAACACACCTGGAGGAGTTTGGAGAAACATAGCAGAGTGAGAGATGTCTCCAGATCTTTCCCCTTGAAACACCAATAAGCTAAACATCTAAAACTAAACAAAAACAAAAATCTAAACTGCACACCAGCACGTCTGAGCATGGGATCTGTGCATAAGAGCTACCACAAGTCAGAACCCCGGGTTTTAGGCGATAGACTGGAGAAAGAAAGAAGCTGCCTCACTCAGCGACCAGAGTTCCCTGTAGGAGGGTGGGGAGGGGTGAAGGTGCAGCAAGTTCTCTGAACAGTCCTAACTGGCAGTGCTGTGAGCTCCACATGGCCAGTGGCATGGCCAGTCATCAGGGCAGAAAGCAGAGAACTGAGATGGCAGAGAAACAACAGTTGATTTTTATCAGCCACAGATGCAAAATGTGAGGCTGAGCCGCAGCCCCCAACCCCCAACTCAGAGGACCCCACCCCCCATACCCTCTGAAACCGAACGCCACGGAGCCCCAGGAGAATCTGAGCAAACGCTATCAAAAATGTCTCTAGCTTACAGACACTGAGACCGAGAGGAGTGAGCATGATTAAACATCTATAAGAGGGGGGAAAAAAAAAAGCATTATTAAGGCTTTATATAAAGCAGGGACCCAAAAGGCTTAGATACCACCTACTAGAAACCAAAACAAAAGGGCTTTCTTTGTAAAATGCTAAAGAGAGATCTTTATATAATAAATCATCTTTCTGGAAGAAAAGCAGAATATACTTCCATTAATACCCAGGCAGAGAAATAGTACATTAAACACCATAAACAACCAAGGTGACAAGGCAGCTCAGAAAGAAAGAGAAAAATCTCCAGAAAATAAACTTACATAGAAATATGTGACTTAAATGACAAAAAAAATCAGGATGATACTTCTAAAAAGAAACTCAGTGAGTTTCAAAACGAGTCATATTAACACTTTCAAGAATTGAAAAACAACTGGATGAGCAGAGCAAGGGGATTAAAACCATCAAAAAGAACAAAATAGATCTTCTGGAGATAAAAACACACACACACACACTGCAAGAATTGAAAAATGATTTAGCTAGCTTGGGAAATAGAGTTAACCAAATGGAGGAAAATATTAGTGATATCAAAGACAGAAATCTAGAAATAAATCAGAAGGAAGAAGAGAGAAACAAAAGAATGAAAAATAATGAAAGAGAAATTCAAGAACTAACTGATACCATCAGAAGAGGAAACATAAGAATAATGAGCATTATCAAAGGCAAGAAAAAAGAAAAGGGATTAGAAAGCATTTTCAGATAGTTGATGAGATTTCCTAAATCTAAGGAATGAGCTGGAGCTTGGAATTCAAGAAGTCGACAGAACAGCCAATTATCTCAATCGAAAAAAGCCTTCGCCAAGACACATTGGATTAAAGTTATCAAAAATCATGATAAAGGCAGAATTCACAGGGTATCCACGGAGAATGAAATGGTAACTTATAGAGGAAAAGCCATTAGATTATACTTGGAATCCTCAGTGCAAATCGAGAAGCCAGAAAGGAATGGAATCAAATATTAAAACTATTAAGTGAAAGGAAATACTAGCTTAGAATAATGTAATCTTACATTATTCTAGCTCTCCTTTTCATATGAAAGAGAAATTAAGATCTTTCCAGACATACAAAACTTGAGAGAATGCTCCACTATGAGACCAGCACTACAGGAAATACTAAAGGGGTCAGCTCACCTAAACAAAATGACAAAAAAATATACATAATTAGGAATAAGGTAACTATCAGGAGTGCAACCCTTACTAAGAACAAGGCATTATAAGCTTAAACATTAAGAAGAGAATTGCTATTTTAGCAATAGAGTAATGAACATTCAGCATACATAGGGACAAATTGAGATATCAGTGACTGAAAAGAAAAAGTTTCAAAGATCCAAATATACAAAGGAGAATGGAGATGGGGCATACACAAAAGAAAATGGACTACTGTATATATATAACTATCCTTACATATTTGTAATGGTAACCACACAGAGAAGATTCAGAACTGAAGTATATAACATAAAACAAGAAGAATCAGAGGCAAAATCCACAAAAACCAACCAAAATGAAGAAAACAGAAACACAAGGACAAGGATGCAATCGAAACACTGAACTACCAGAACGCAAAAGATAAAATGGCTATAAGAAGACCTCATATTTCAATAATCACTCTAAATGTAAATGGACTGAACTCTCCAATAAAAAGGCATATATTGCAGAATGGATCAAAAAACCAAACCCAACCATATGCTGCCTCCAGGAGACACATCACAGCTCCAAAGACAAGTATAGATTCACAGTAAAACTGTGGAAAATGATATTCCAAGAAAATGGCATTCAGAGAAAACTAGGAGTACCAGTATTAATATCGGATGAAATAGACTTCAAAATAAAAAAGGTCAAGAATGATACTGAGGGATACTTCACAATGATAAAGAATCATGTACCAAGAAGACATAACACTTCTTAATATATATGCTCCCAATAAGGAAGTCCCGAAATATGTAAGGCAATTACTAACAGAACTAAAGGGAAAAACAGACCAAAACATTATCGTAGTAGGGGAACTAAAAACCCCACTGTCGGATATGGACAGAGCACTCAAACAGGAAATCAATAAAGAAATAACATCCTTAAATGACACATTATACCAACTGAACATAATTGACATATATAGAGAGCCTTCCATCCCCAAACAGCTGCTTATGCATTCTTCTCTAGTGCACATAGAACATTCTCAAGGATTGACAACATACTGGGATGCAGAATAGCCTCAACAAATATAAGAGAGTTGAAATCATACAAACCACGTTCTCTGATCATAATGCTTTAAAACTAGAGATCAAATGCAAAAAGAAATCAGGAAGAACCACAAATACATAGAGATTAAACAACATGCTACTGAAGAATAACTGGGTCAGAGAAGAAATAAAAAGGGATATCAAAAGATACATAGAAATGAATGATAATCATAGAAATGAATGAGGACACAACGTATTAAAACTTTTGGGACACAGCAAAAGCAGTCCTAAGAGAAAAGTTCATATCATTACAGGCCTATCTCCAAAAACAAGAATGAGCCTAAATAAACAACCTAATGCTTCATCTTAAAAACTAGAAAAGGAAGAACAAAAGAAGCCTAAAGTCAACAAAAGGAAAGAAATAATCAAAATTAGAGCAGAATTAAATGAAATTGAAAACAAATAAACAAACAAACAAAACAATAGAAAAAGCAAAGGCAACAAAGAGCTGGTTCTTTAAGAAGTTTAATAAAATTGACAAACCCCTGGCTAGACTCACTAAAGAACAAAGAAAAAAAAAAACACAAATAAACAAAATCAGGGAAGAAAAAAGAGAAATTATGACAGACACCACAGAAATATAAGGACCATACAAGAATACTGTGAAAAAGTACATAACGCCAAATTTAATAACCTAGAAGAAATGGACCAGCATTTAGAAAAATAAAACCTTTGACTGAATCAAGAAGAACTGGAAAATCTAAATAGACAGACCAGCAGTATGGAAATTGAAACAATCATCAAAAACCTACCCAAAAGTAAAAGTCCAGGACCAGATTGTTTAACAAGTGAATTCCACCAAACATTCAAAGAAAATTTAATACCTATTCTCCTCAAACTCTTCCAAAAAAATCGAAGAGGAGGCAGTACTTCCCAACTTATATAAGGCCAATATGACTCTGATACCAAAACCGGATAAGATAACACACAAAAAAGAAAATTACTAATCAATATCTCTCATGAACACAGATGCAAAAATCATAAATAAGATACTAGCGAACCGAATATAGTAACATATTAAAACGATTATATATCAGGATCAAGTGGGCTTCATCCCAGGGGCACAGTGATGGTTCAACATACGCAAATCAATTAATGTGATACACCACATAAACAAATGAAAAAATAAGAATCATATGATCATATTAATAGATGTAGAAAAAGCTTTCGACAAGATACAGCATCCATTTATGATCAAAACACTTCACAAAATCAGTACAGAAGGAAAGTGTCTTAATATAATAAAGGTCATGTATGACAAACCTTCAGCCAACATTGTATTTAATGGTGGAAAACTAAAAATCTTTCCTCTAAGATCAAGAACAAGGCAAGGCTATCCACTATTGCCGCCGTTATTCAATATAACATTGGAGGTCCTAGCAAGTGCAATCTGACAAGAGAAAGATATAAAAGATCCAAATAGAAAACTAATAAGTCAAACTGTCACTATTTGTGGATGACATGGTTCTCTATATAGAAAACCCTAAAGACTCTACAACAACACTACTAGAAACAATAAGCAAATACAGTAAAGTCTCTGGATACAATGTCTCCAATAAGTGCCTAATATCCAAAATATACAAAGAGCTCATTCAACTCAACAACAACAAAAAAACAAATGATCCACTCAAAAAACGGGCAGAGGTCCTGAACAGACACTTCTCCCTACAAGACATACAAATGGCCAACAAATATATGAAAAGATGCTCAACTTCGCTAGCTATTAGGGAAATGCAAATCAAAACCACAATGAGAAACCATCTCACATCTGTTAGAATAGCTATTATCAACAGGACAAGTAATAACAAATGTTGGAGAGGATGCGGAGAACTAGGAACCCTCATACACTACTGGTGGGACTGCAAATTGGTACAGCCACTACGGAAAACAGTATGGAGGTTCCTCAAAACACTAAGAATTGATCTACCATATAATCCAGCAATCCTTCTACTGGGTATTTATCCCAAAGTCTTGAAAATCCATATCCAAAAGGATATTTTCACATTGATGTTCATAACAGCTTTATTCACAGTGGTCAGGATATGGAAGCAACCGAAGTGTCCTACGATAGATGATTGGCTAAAGAAGCTGTGGTACATATATGCAATGGAATATTACTCAGCCATAAGAAGAGATGAAATACTGCCATTTGCGACAACATGGATGGATCTCCACCGAGGTTCACAGCAGCATTATTCACAGTGGCCAGGACATGGAAGCAACTGAAATGTCCTACGATAGATGATTGGCTAAAGAAGCTGTGGTACATATATGCAATGGAATATTACTCAGCCATAAGAAGAGATGAAATACTGCCATTTGCGACAACATGGATGGATCTCGAGATCATCATGCTAAGTGAAATAAGCCAGATAGAAAAAAATTGAAAATCACATTATATCCCTTATATGTGGGATATAAACCTAAAAACAACAAATAAACAGGACAAACAAACAGAAATTCATGGACATGGATTATAGGCTAGTAGTTACCAGAGGATATGGGATGCAGATAGTGGGGAGATAGACTGAGTAAAGCAGATCAAATATGTGATGACAGAAAGCAATCTAACAATGGGAGGTGAACATACATTGTAAATATTTATGTGCCTTACTGTTAAAGTGTACAGATGAAACTTATTAGATTCATTAACTAATGTCACCATAAAAATAAATTAATTAACATAAATAAATAAATAAAGCAAAGGCTATAAATAAGAGACAAAGAAAAACATTACAAGATGATAAAGGGATAAATCCAACAAGAGGATATAACCTTAGTAAATATTTATGCATACAACATAGGAGCACATAAATAAATAAAGTAAATATTTACCAACATAAAGAGAGAGATCAACAGTAATACAATCATATTAGAGGACCTTAACACCCCATTGACACCAATGGATAGATCTTCCAGACAGAAAAATCAACAAGGAAACAATGACCTTAAATGACACACTTGACCAAACTGATTTAATGGATATTTTTAGAGGATTTCTCTAGAAAGCAGCAGAATATACATTCTTTTTCAAGTCTGCATAGAACATTTTTCATAATAGACCACATGTTAGCCACAAAACAACCATCAATAAATATAAGAAGACTGAAATCATGTCAAGCATCTTCTCTGACCAAAAGGGCATGAAATTAAAAATCAATTACAAGAAAAACAAAACAAAAAATACACAAACATGTGGAGACTAAATAACATGCTACTAAACAATAAATGAGTTAACAGTGAGATCAAGGAAGAAATCAAAAGATACCTTGAGACATATAGATATGAAAACACAACGACTCAAAATCTGTGGGATGCAGAGAAAGCAGTCCTAAGAGGAAAATTCATAGCACCACAGGCCTACCTCAAAAAACAAAAACAAAAAATATCTCGAATAAAAGATTTAACCTTACACTTAAAGGAACTAGAAAAAGAACCAAAAACAAAGCCCAAAGTGAGTAGAAAAAAGAAAATAATAAAAATTAGAGTGGAAATTAATAAAATAGAATCTAAAAAATACAATACAAAAATCAATGAAACCAAAGGCTGCTTCTCTGAAAAGTTAAACAAAATTGATAAACCATTAACCAGACTCATTAAGAAACAAAAGAGAGAGAGGACACAAATAAATAAAATTATAAATGAAAGAGAAACAGTGAAAACTGACACCACAGTAATACAAAAGATTATAGGAAAATAATATGAGTAATTATATGTCAATGAATTGAACAATCTGGAAGAAATAAATAAATTTTTAGAAACATATAACCTTCCAAGACTAAATCAAGAAGGAACAGAAAACCTGAATATACCAATTATTACTAATGAAATAGAATCAGTAGTCAAAAAACTTCTAATAAACAAATTCTTGGACCACTTGCCTTCACGGGTGAATTTCATCAAACATTCAAAGAAGAATTAACACAAAAAAATTCAAGATAAGGGAAGATTCCAAGCTCATTTTACGAGGCCGACATTACCCTGATTCCTAAACCAAAGGCATTATGATATCTCTTATGAATATTGATGTAAAAATCCTCAACAAAATATTAGCAAACTGACTTCAGCAATACATTAAAACTATGATATAACATGATCAAGCGGGATTTATTTGAAGGATGTAAAGTTGGTTCGATATCCACATATCAATTAATGTGATACACCACATTAACAAATTGAAAAATAAAAATCATATGATCATATCAATAGATACAGAAAAACCATTTGACAAAATTCAGCAGTAATCTATGATAAAAACTCTCAGTAAAGTGGGAATAGAGGGAACATAGCTCAACATAATAAAGACCATATATAAAAAACCCACAGCTAACATCATACTCAACACTAAAAGTGTTTTCCTTCAAATCAAGAGCAAGACAAGAATGCCCACTTTCTTCGCTTTTATTTAGTATAGTATTAGAAGTCCTAGCAATCTGTTCAATAAACGGTGTTGGGAAAACTGAACAAGTACATGCAAAAAAATTGAAACTGGACCAGTAAACTCTGACATTTCTCTTAGTAAAATTTTTTTCTGACATATCTTTTTGGGCAAGGGAAACGACAACAAAAAAATAAACAAATGAGACTACATCAAACTAAAAAGATTTTGCATGGCAAAGGAAACCATCAACAAAATGAAACTACATACTAAATGGGCAAACATATTTACCTATGATACAACTAATAAGGGGTTAATATCCAAAATTTATAAAAAATTCATACAACTCAACACCAAAAAGACAAAAAAAATCCAATAAAAAATGGTCAGAAGACCTGAACAGGCATTTCTCTAAGGAGGATATACAGATGGCCGATAAACATCTGAAAAGATGCTCAAGGTCACTAATTATCAGAGATATGCAAATTAAAACCACAATGAGATATCACCTACACCTGTCAGAATGGTTATCATCAATAAATCAACAAACAAGTGTTGACAAGAATGTAGAGAAAAGGGAACACTCATGCACTGTTGGTGGGACTGCAAATTGGTGCAGCTACTTTGGAAAACAGTTTGGAGCTTCCTCAAAAAATTAAAAATAGAATTACCTTATCTCCCAGAAATTGTACTTCTGGATATTTATTCAAAGAAACTAAAACATAATTTGAAAAGATATATGCACCCCTATATTCATTGCAACACTATTTAGAATAACCAAGATATAGAAGCAACCTAAGTGCCCATCAAGAGAAGATTGGATAAAGAAGTTGTCATACATTTATACAATGAAATATAATTCAGCAATTAAAAAAAATGAAATCTTACCCTTTGTAATGACATGGATGGACCTACAGGATATTATACTAAGTGAAATAAGTTAGAAAAAGACAAATACCATATGATTTCACTTATATGTGAAATCTAAAGAACAAAATAAATGAACAAACAAAATGGAAACAGAAGGGAGAGGGGTAGGGGGCTGGGCGAAAAAGGTGAAGGCATTAAGAAGTATAAATTGGTAGTTATAAAATAGTCATGAGATGTGAAGTACAGCATAAGGAATATTATCAATAATATTGTAATATCCATGTATATTGCCAGGTGGATGCTAGACTAATCAGGGGGATCACTTTGTAAACTATATAAATTTATCATTATGTACATCAGAAACTAATATAAAATAATATTGAATGCCAACTCTAATTGAAAAATAATATTTAAAAATTTTTAAAAAAAAGAATTACTCATGGAGCAGAGATCCCTGTACAACAATCATCTCAGACTTATTTGAGATACAAATACCTACCTTGCTTGAGCTAGTAACCTATAACTTATATAGATAACAGAGAGGTACAGAGACAGAAATAAATACATAAAATATACATTAGAGAGAGTTGAAGGCCAGCACAAACTCATGGGTTCTGCCCAAAGTTTAAGATTATTTTTAGCTACACAATTTAAGAAAAGAAGTAAAACAGGGTGGCAATAATAACCTTGTCCAGAGAGATTTCTTTTAGAGTTTTAAGACTCTATTTCTCCGTTCTTCCAGGGACTCTCTCTTTCAGAACTATCTCCTATTTGGAGAAGCAAATTGAGGAACTAAGTGTATAGGCAAATTCAGGAAGAAAGAGTAAATTCAGGTCTCTAAAAGTTGAATGAGAATAAAGCCTTGTAATCCCTTTGTCCTGGCCTCCTTGGTCTCCAAAGAATGCAAGCTGGGGATTTTCTCAAAGTTACAAGTCTTCTGTGATTCATCTCTTAAGGATATTGGCTGTTTCAGCAGATAGGAAAATGCCAGAACTGTTCTTTTTTTTTTTAATTACACATACACATCATACACATTTTTTACTGTTTCAGAAAAGTATGTTAGAGTGATCAATAAATAATTTTCAGATGCAAGCCTATATATTATTAGGGAATAATTCTGGGAGAGTGGAAGGAATAAATATACAAGTTCAAGCTGAAAATGGAATGTTGTACAATTTCCGATGTAAAGAAAAGGAGCGTTCATAAGGGCTATGGGAGAAAGGGGCTTGAGCAATGTGACAATAGTAAACCCTTAGGAGATGCCTCTTCACTAAGGAGAAACTTACTGAGCACCTACCAATAATGTGCTCTACAAGCATTACTCATTTAACCTTCATTGCATCCCTGAAAGTTGTGTTTTTAAAACCCTCAGTTTTAAAAATAGGGAAACTGAGAATCAAAGAGATTATAAAAGTTCAAGTGTTATAAGAATACTTGTTTCAGACCATCACACAGCTAACATTTGGCAAGGGCAAGATTCAAAGTCAGATCTCCTGGCTCCAAATTTTATACTTTCTTCACTGAACTTTAATTTTTTCATTAATAAATAAATTAATTAATTAAAATAATATAAACCTCTAAGAAATTGTATGAGAATAAAGTATAATACTAACATGTTAAGCAACAGTTTAATATAGAACATAGTAAGTGCTATGTTCTATAATAAATGTTACTGTTATTACTGTTACTTTTATTATAATACTCAAACATCATAATAGTAATATATTATAAATCTGTCTAATCTTCAGTGATAGTAGATGATAAAGAACATAGATTTTAGTTCTCGTCATTTCTTATACCTCATAGCTGTTTCAGTAGTTCATGTATGCCATCAGTGTAGGCAAACTTACGCTGTGAAGTTCTGACCTGTGTATCCTCTTTTCCTTCCTGTGAAGCAAAGAAGCAAATGGATAGAAATACAGGTCATTTGTTAAAGGACATAGGCAGGTCTGTTTCAGGGCATTCAGAGAGTAAATATATAGACTCCTTGTTTAGAGGGTGGGCTAACACAAAAGCTATCCATGAAATGACTATTTATCATACTAACCATTTAATCAAGCAAAGCATGGTCATAGATAAATGATATTATATGAAACACTAAAAAGATGAAATAAACTAAGAGAAATGAAAGCATACTAGAAGGAGTAAAAAGTAAAACAAAAAAGTAGATTCCAAGAATAAATACAAGTTTATTACAATCAATGAAAACTAGATAAAACTAAGCAAATAAAAACTAGAAAAAGATACCAGTGAAATAAAATAATATAACCAAAGCTACAGCAGACTAAGAAAATTAAGATAAAGAGAGCCCTAGAAACATTTTAAAAATAAAACAAAATGAAAATATATTTGAAAATATAAAATTATGCAGTTATTATGAGGTATGAGAATAAAAGCCAAAGAATTTTATTAGAATGTAAAAATGAGGCAGCCTCTAAGATCCAAAGCATAAACCTTCATATGGAAACTACCCAAGCTCTTAAAGCCAGAGCACTTATTTTTTAAACTATTAATGGCACCACCAAATAACCAGTTACTCAAATCAGCATTCTTGCAGTTAAACTTGATTCTTCACTTTTCATCATCCCACATCCAATCCATCAGTAAGTCCTGCTGATTCACCTGCAGTGTTTATTTTGAATCCATCCATTTCTCATCACCTCTACTAACATTCTATTCCATGGGGCCGCCATTTCTCTGGTTTTATTCTCACTTGCTGCCAATCTCTACTTCATGCAGAGACCAGAATGATCTTTTACAAAGTCAAAATGGCCACTTCAATTGTCATTCCCCTGATTTAAAACATTGAACACTTTGGCCTTCTATTTATAGCAGAAGCCAGACTTCTTGCCATGATCTATAGGATTTTGTGCAGTGTGGCCCTGCCTAACTCTTCAAACTACCTCACAGCCTCACCTCTGTATCAAGCTCATGAATTTCCCCTTGGGTTTTCTTTTCATTTTCTTTTAGCTCCTACACTATACCAGCTTTCTTGTCTTTAGAGCATCAGCACATGCTTGAATGTACAAAATCTCTATAATCAGAATACACAACTCCTGAGATCTCTTTACAGTGGCTCATTGTAATGCTCCAGGTCTTAGCTTCAAGTATCAGATTCTCAAGGAGACCTTCACCAATCACCTAAATTAATTAACCTTTTTTTATAATTACTCTCAATCCCAAATCTTGTTAATTTTATAACAGTTTTCAATCTGTAATTTAGTACATATTTATTAAACTGCTCCACCTTCTAGTAGAATGTAAGCTACATGAGAGCAGAGACAACAGCGAATTAATTTAACACTGTGTATAACTTTCACCTAGCATGGGACTGGATTCATATTAGTTTCTCATAAATATTTGCTAAATGAAAGATCATGCTTGGGGCTTCTTTTCAAACATTTGGCCTTCCTAGTAGACAAGAATCCTCAAGATCAGAACTGAGGAACAGAGAGAAGGATGCTTAGTCTCCATGCCCTACACCCATGTCTGGCATCTCACTCCTGCAGGTGCACTGCCTACCTTAGATATTAATATTAGAATAACTTAGTGCAGCAAGATGGAATTAACTTAGTGTAGCAAGATGGACTGGCTCCTTGATGCCTACAGTCTGGTCACAGTCTTCCTTCCTGTGGTGGCTCTTTGTTTTTGAACAACATAAGGCTGAAGAACAGGACATGGTCAACATTGCCAAAAACCATGGAACATGGGTAGTTTGTTATGGTTCAACTTAAATATACATCAGTATACAAAAAAAAAAAATGGAGCCTATAATTAAAGCTAAAGAATGTGATACAAATAAGAAAACACATTTAACCAGTCTCTCAAAGATTACTGCAACATACAGGTATATTCTTAAATTAAAGATGTGAAAAAACACCTCAGAAACTAAATCTTGGTTCCATACAGGTCTTGTCTACATAAATAGACCATAAATATCGGTACTCCTTTTTCTATGATACCAAAATAAAATATCATCTGTTTGCTCCTGGGATTTTTAAGCAGGAGAAAAGAGGACAGGAAGCAGGAAAAAGCATAGCAATGGTTCATGTAGCCCAGCATTTGGGAACAAATCAATTGAAAATATAAGAAGGTCATCACACATATGCTCAAATAGTTAAAGCAAGCCATTCAGAAGCTTCCAGTG
Organism: Pteropus alecto; assembly: GCF_000325575.1. NCBI lineage: Eukaryota > Metazoa > Chordata > Mammalia > Chiroptera > Pteropodidae > Pteropus > Pteropus alecto. The sequence goes on along the minus strand of NW_006442508.1, from coordinate 2,895,899 downwards.
AAGTATATACACTGCTGAGGACTTAAATTTTGAAGAGTGTATATAAATAGATTTTTCTTCCAGAAAAACTCCACATAAATCCAGATGCCATTTCTCACAGTGCTGAACAAATAATCGCCACTGATCCCTAAATTTAGTGTTTGAAATGAATACTTTCCAAGACTCAAAAACTCAGTTAAGAGAGTAAACTCAATCCTTTGCAAAGTCTAGCATCAAGCCCCATGCCAAGCTATCATCCACTGCGCCTTAGCCCCAGCTCAAGGGGAATTCAAAAACTAACTAAATAAATAAATAAGACAATAGTGTTTAGGACAAACAAAAGAAACAAAGTAGAGACTCACTGCAAATATAGTTAATTGGTAACTAAGGAAGGAGAGTTTGACTACAGTACAAAGATATCCAATAATCTTTGAGAAAAAAGTAAAAGTTGAATTGAAAGAAAGAAATACCCATAGCTATACATATCATCCCTAGTACATGATTGAAAAAAATATATCACTTGGTAATATAGTCCTTGCCACACCTCCCTCCACCATCTGTTTTGGTAATAACACAGTCAATGTGGGCTCATATATCAGAGCAGGTAACAAAGGATACATTAACTATAAATTAAATGCTAGTAACCACCTAATATCAAACCATCTTTAGTGGGAATTTAGTGGGCTTGTTGTCTACTTACTGATGCTTACAAACTATTGAGCCAACTCTATGGTTTGGGTTGGTTTAACAGTTTGTCTACTTCTAGGGAGCTGTTAGTGAATTAAAGTTGTTTTCTTAATTTGGTGTATCATGAACTTTATATGAATTTTTTAAAAAGTCCTTATAGTTTGTTACCCAAGCAACTTAAAGGAAAAATGCTATATAAGGGAAATGCCTTGACTTGAGGGTATCCTAAGGGAAAAAGTGAGACCAAGGATGGGAGAGGGGTAGGAGCCCAGAGGCAGCAAGAGAGAATGACTTCTTTGCTCTGTATGAGAAAGTGAATAGTTTTCACTTTCACAGGAAGAGAAGAAGGCTGGGGAGACTGAGGGCAGAGGGAGAGGATGTGCAGTGATAAGCTAGAGCAATCTAAGACTATGTGGTGAAGAAACTTGAAGGGGCTATACAGCCAAAAGGACTTTGAAGAAACTCATGTTTAATTAGAAGCTGTCTCTGCCAAAGCAAGTTTGTTTAGTACAAAGTAAGTCCCTTCTCTAATCCTCCTCACCCACCACTCTGAATCTTGAGTAAATTCTGTTCCACTTGCTTTGCTGTTTTCATGTACAAAGAAATCAAAAAAAGGTCTAAATTTCACATGAAGGCTGATTGTAGTACAGGAGAGAAACTGCAAAAGAATAAAAACGTCAGAGACAGAAGCGATCATAAGAATGTCAGCCTATCTACATTCATCCTTCCTTCACCCTCAATACTTCATGAAAATTTGGTGAGGACTTTGGACATGCACTAAAAATGTGACACCCATGTCCTAAGTGGTTAGGGACCCCATGTGTCATCTGGATTGTGCTTCTCTTTAGCCATTTGTTCCTAAGTTGTGTGTTGATTTTAAAATACTTTTTGATAGCCCAGTAGTATCTAACATAGGTAATAATATCAAGTTAACATCACAAGCTGTATTTCGTTATCAGAAAAGTCAAATCTATTAATGTGCTCATTATTCTTTAAGCAAGTTCTCAAAATTAATCTGTGACATATAAAATGGAATCAATGACTGCAGTCAAGAATGGTCAAAAGGATGAAAAACAGAGACTGGTCAAGATGACATAGAAGGTAGATACTGTGCTCACCTCCTCTCCAAACCACACCAAAATTATAATGAAACTATAGAGCAACCGTCACTGGGAGTCATCTGAGTTCTGGCTAAACAGATGTCCTACAACTGGGGACATACATAAGCGATAACCTCAAGACTGGTCAAGTGGGAAAAGAGATGTGAAACAGCTTGGTCCCACAACTGCATGTGGCAGTAGAGAATCGGGAGGGTTATCTTGGCTGAAGATCTCCCTCCCCCACTGAGGAGTATGGCCCCCCACTGGGTTTCAATGCCAAAAAGAGAAGTCTCCACAATCTCTGGCTGTGGAAAACTAATGTAGATTGTGGCTGAGTGAGACTGTGGGCTGCAGAAGTCACAAATGTTCCTTTGAAAGGGCCTGCACATGGACTCATTCAATGACAAATTCGCTCTCTCTGAGCTCCGGTGCTGGGGCAGCTGTTCAAGGAGGGCCAAGGTCACACTGAGTCATTGTGCTTCAGGGCAGAGCTGTAGGGGCGGCTTTCTCTCAGACAGAAATGCTGACTGTATCCATCGTTCCTTTGTTAAGCGCTCCCCATTTCCAGTGTGCAAACACAGGGCGTCACTATCTCTGAGTTAACATAGGTCTTTCCACCCAGGTGATTCCCTGAGACCCCGTCTCTCCCAACTTGCGGGGCCAACAAAGCTGCCTCCAGTGGTTTATTTCATACAAATGGCCTGTCTTGGCCCATGCTGTGGGGTTTCCTAAAATTTCTCAAAGACTCACAAAACCCAGAAAAGCAGCATCTGGCCTCGGCGTGTCTCATATCTCTTGCTGAGCAGCCCCAAGCCCAGCACTAGCAGCAACCGACCTTAGTTCCTGGCTTGGCATCTCAAGGCACCATAAATCCAGCACAGGTAGCAGCCATGTGCAGATTGCCTGGTGATTATTACCAGGTGGCACCAGGAGTGCACAGGCTGCAGATGAACTTGTCCTGTACCTGCACCCCTTCCAGGAGGCCTTTGTGCTGGCATACCCAGTGGCCTGAATTGACTGGTGCCAGAGTCAGAGTACCACTCAGGTCTGCACCTAAGGAAGACACACCCAAAGGGCAAACAAAAAACAAGGCTCAACTTCAAGAGGGAACACACAACCCACACAAGGGATACAGCTTGAGCACCTCACTCAGGCAACCAGGGAAGACTGTGCCACTGGGTCCCACAGGATGCTTACTCTAATAAAGCCATTCTAATAAGATGGGAAACTTAGGAGCCCTACCTAATACATAGAAACAAACACATGGAGGCAGCCAAAATGGGGAGACAAAGAAGTATGTCTCACAAAACAGAACAGGACAAATCTCCAGAAAAAGAACTCAACAAAATGGAGACAAGCAATTTACCAGATGTAGAGTTCAAAACACTGGTTATAAAGATGCTCAATAAACTTAGGAGAAGAGTAGATGAACTCAGGGAGAACTTTAACAAAGAGATAGAAAACATAAAAATGGAGATGGAAAACATAAAAGAAAACCAGTCAGAAATGAAGAATACAGGATCTTAGATAGAGTACATTAGAGGAATTCAACAGAGTAGATGAAGCAAAGGATCAAATCACCGATATAGAGGATGGGGTAGCGGAGGACACCCAATCAGAACAGCAAGAAGAAAAAAAAATCCAAAAAAAAAAAAAATGAGAACAGTTGAAGGGGCCTCTGGACCAACATCAAACATAACAACATTTGCATCATAAGGGTACCAGAAGAGAAAGAGAAAGAGCAAGAAATTGAAAATCTAATTTAAGAAATAATGATGGAAAACTTCCATAACCTGGAATGGAATATAGACATACAACCCCAGGAAGTACAGCGAGTCTTAAACAAGATGAACGCAAAAAGTCTCACACCAAGCCACATCAAAATTAAAATGCCAAAGATTAAAGACAAAGACAGAATCTTAAAAGCAGCAAGAGAAAAGCAATTAGTTACCTATAATGGAGCTCCCATAAGATTGTCAGCTGATTTCTCAACAGAAACGTTGAAGGCCAGAAGGGCTTGGCAAGAAATATTCAAAGTGATGAAAAGCAAGGACCTACATCTGGGTAGAGTTACCCAGCAAAGCTATTATTTAGAATTGGAGGAAAGATAAAGAGCTTCCTAGACAAGAAGAAGCTAAAGAAGTTTATCACCACCAAGATAGAATTACATGAAATGTTGGAAAGACTTCTTTAAGAAGAAGAAGAAAAAAAGGTAAAAAATACAAATAATAAAATGGCAATAACTACATATCTATCAACAATTACTTTAAATGTAAATAGATTCAATGCTTCAATCAAAAGACATAGGGTGGCTGAATGGATAAGAAAACAAGACCTGTACATACGCTGCCTACAAGAGGCTCACTTCAGATTAAAAGACATACACAGAATAAAAGTAATGAGATGGGAAAAGATATTTCATGATAGACCTAGAGGGTATTGTGCTGAATGGAATAAGTCAAATAGAGAAAGATAAATGCTACATAATTTTACATATTTGTAGAATCTAAAGAACAAAATAAACAAACAAAAACAGAAACAAACTTACAGATACAGGAACATTTTGAGGATTACCAGATGGGAGGAAGGTTGGTAGAGTTGGTGAAAAATGAAGAAGGGATTAAGAAGTACAAATTGGTAGTTACAAAATAGTCACTGAAATATAAAGTATACCATAAGAAATATAGTCAGTAATAGTGTAATAACTATATATGGTGTCAGTTGGATACTAGATTTATTGAGGTGATATAATATTGTATGCTAACTATAATTGAAAAATAAAAAATATTATTTAAAAAGTAAAAAAATTTTTAAAAAGTGAAAAACATTTCTTCTGTTTAAATTTCTATTTTCAGACGTGCTTATTCCTTGAAACAGGACTTTCTACCTATGGAGAAGTCAGGTTACGCATGAAATGTTTATAACAGATGATTCCCTGTTGGAAAATGTTAAAAAGTGAAATTCAAGTATGTCTGCCCAAATGCAAATGTCACGTATTTTCTTTGTTTTGTTTGTTTGTTTGTTTTAGAAAGACCATGAATAGACTTTTTTTCCTTATAAAACCTGGCCATTTTGATGATTTTTTGTTTCATTGTTTACATTTGTACAGTTTATCATTAACTTGTAGTTTTGTAATATTGTCTTCAGAAATTGTGGTTTTCATATTTTCCATTTTTTGAGAAATGTTTGTAACTGCACACAAACTTTATTTCTTTAAGACAGTTTTTTCTCTGATTCAAACAGTCTTTCTGTGACTGACTTGCTTTTTCCACTCTTACCCTTCCACCTTGGTATGTCTACTTCCTTAATCATTAAGCCTTAGGACATAAGGTTCCAGCCAGTGTCAGATCTTTTAAGAATAAAGGCTAAAGTCTGATTCTGAGGACAATAAGTTTCACTTAAACTAAAGATAGCATCTTGGCTTCATTTGTGTTTCAGCCCCAGGCCCATCAAGGGGGAACAGACCTGCAGACCACAGACCGGAAGGGATGATGCCATGGCTGATTCCAGAACTAGACAGGATGATCAATTACCCCAGCCCCATCCAATCAGTAGCACCCACGACCTGAATTTCCTTAATTTCTGTGAGGATTTATCCCCTATATAATCTTTCCTCTCGAGCCACCCAAGGAGCCAGGTTTTTGAGAGCAATAACTCACAAGTGTCTCCAGGACTTGAAAGTCTCTAAAATAAACCCTTTCTTTGCTGCAAAACCTGGACATATCTCATTGACTTAGAGCATGCAGGAAGATGGACCCCTTTGCTCTTCTAACATGTTGAAGTAGTTCGTGCTCTAAATTACATGTGCATGGGGCATATTGATTGTGTAAATAAAAATATGGAACTCTCTATGGGGTAGAAGTTTCAGTATATCCCTTTCAAGCAATTTCTATATTAAGAAAAGAAAGGAAACAACTAATTAAGAAAAAGTATAAATTGAAATGAGAGATAAATTTGCTATTCAAGCTTGATGGTTGACAATATAGATTCTATTTTCAGAAAGTCCTGTTCTAGATTTTTCTTTACCACTTTCTGGCTGTGAACTTTTGGGTAGGTTTCTTAATCTCTCATAGCTTTAGTCCTTTTATTTACAAAATGGTAGGGTAATAGCATCTGCCTCGTAAGTGGAGAGTATTCAGTGAGATCCTGCCTGTAAAGCATTTACCACTGTTACTGTCACAAACTATTCAATAAATGTAAGCTTTTGAAAAAGTATTACATTCTCTCTTATTTTAAAATGTAAGTTTTATTATTATTCAGATATGGTGAGGCCAACAGATCAGGAGAGGAATACCATTGAAAAAATGGCTGTTATATTCAGTCCCCAAGAGGAGTAGGTATGCCAGGTCATTTAGGAACAAAGGGAGAAGTACCAGTTTTGTTCGAGAGGTAGGGATGTGGCATGTGGGGTGGGGAACATGGGCAAGAGCCTTTATTGTGTTTTCCACAGGAAATAACAAGGAAAGGCAGGGTAAGCAGGTTTATGATTAGCTGGTTCAAGTAATTTCAGTGGGCTCTAGAGTTTGGAGACTGTCTCTAAGGGCCTAGTATCCAACCCTGGGGCAGAGAGATGATGGCCCTGAGTGCAGTAGAGAAGATGGCTGAGGATATGGGCTCTGGACTTGTTGATCAGGATATGTTGTCTCCAGGAATTAGCTAATCCTGGGAGGGGCAATCCCTCCAGTGTCAGCAAGTCCCCAGATATCAAAGCATCTGAAAATATAGATGATTTTGCTAAATTTTTGCTGGAGTTTGAATATTAGCCAGGATACTGCCAATATATGTAGACATGCAATGTTTCCACTCATAAAAATTGCAATTTGCCAACTATTCTGTGATCAATAATAACCTTCATCATGACTGTATCAAGATGATATGTTGTGCACTTTAAATTTACACAATTATAACATTATATGTCAACTACGTTTCAATTTTAAATTTTTTTAAATAATAACCACTGAATATCTGAAGTTTCTCACAGATAGCAAAGAAAAAAAAAAGAACAAAATAGCATATACGTATTTCCAAATTCCAAATTTCAACTTTCAGTGAACTATTTATGACATTATGTACCCAAAATGCACCATACAATGAGTAATAATCTCCTATTAACATAGAGTATTTATATATAATTATTAATTAAAATATGCATAAGTGACACACAAAGAAGTTTGTATGTCATTTAATTGCTCAACAAAGTGTCAACGTGGCTAGAGACTACACATGATAAGAGACTGAACTAATGTAGTGGGAATTAAGGAGAAGGAACAGAAGTAAATAATATTCATAAAGTAGAATCCAGAATATTTGATGACCAAGGGATTGCAACCAATGTTGACCATCTCATTGTGAGGAAAGATATATAGTGGAAAATACATGCATATTATAAGATATTTATATTTTATTGACATGCCTGTTTTGTTAATATAAAATATTAACTTATAAAATCTATAGTATTTACTGGAGTTTATATTTTTATACAGTCAGTATGTTATGTTACCATCTTTTATAATTGCAGTTTTGAGGGTACATTATAGAGTCATCTTCAAAACACTGTAATTAAGGATGAGAACTCTCCACAATAAATCTAAACTTGTAAGACTTATGGTTTTGCTGTATGAATTAATAACAAAATAAATACTTGATAGCTTTTTAAAGCAAAAATAAAAATTGTTCATAGGCAAATCTGTTATTTTAATAGATTTATAAAATACATTTTTCAAAACATAAATTATTAGTCAAGATTTCTTCAATGTGCAAACCAAAGTACCCACATATCAAAAAGCACAAGTTGGAAAACTAATATGATTTATTCTCCAAGTAACTTTAGGTCAAAGTTAAAGATGACTTATTAGGGTAATAAAATAGCACTGGATATAGTAAATTTATGTCTTTGCTTTGTTCTCTGTCATTTTGTAACCAAAGCTATTTCTACCCCTGCCATAATGTACACTTTTAATCAGACAGTATAAGGCGCAGAAGATCAAACCACAAGTCATGGGAACAGATGACTGTAACTCTATTTAATGTTAGAGACAGGTTTCTGTGACATTGCATATAAACCAGGATTTATAAATCAAATTAAATTTCCACTTCACTTCCATAATAATTTTGCTTCTAATGAAATTATTTTGACCTTAAATTTCATCTTTAAAAACATATTTTAAAAAATATATAAATTTTTCTGTACATTTCTAAAACAACAGTAGTCTGAAAAAATAGTATCTACTCTTTATTAATTAAATGCTGCCTATGACAGAGTAGCTAATGAAAAATCTGAAAGCTTCAGGATGCTTATTGAGGTTTTCTTAAGTAAAACTAAACACTAGTAGCTAAAGCCTGGTTTTGTCTGACATCAGTCCCAAGCAAATATACCAGTGTTGCTTCAGTCAGTGCCTAAGCCCTCAGACTCAATGAGGTTTGCCCTGAGTGGAACCTTCAGTTCCACAGATAAAACTGTTTATGCTGCACATCACCTTAGAAAGAAAGAATCATTGAAAATTTTAATAATCATTCCCTAATTTTCCAGTTCATTGTACTGACCTAAAAATTGTGGCATACATATTACTTTATGTTCTTTTCAAGGAAGCAAATGTGTTGGCATTTTAGTAACATTCGCACCATATGTGGCTTTCCTCAAAACCACCCAATTCAGCTGTGTGCACAGAATATGGTAAACTAGTGCCTCCTAGTGGTTGGAACAAAATCGTGCAAATGACTATTTCCAGCATAGTCAAAAAAAGAATGACAAAAATAATATATATGCTGCTTCATCCCTCAAAAAAAAAAATTATTGCCAGAAATTTTTAATGGATCATTTAAATACATGCAAACAAAATATATGTATAAATAAACATTTTAAAACTATAATAAAAAGCACATTGTAAAGTGTCCAAAGCAAGAAAACTAAAATTGATGTATACAACTATAGCTCAATACTTCTACCTCTGGGATTTTTTCCTGAAATATAATTCAACAGGAACAAAAAAAAATTCTCTATCATGCATTATTTATAAAGCAAACCCCCAAACTAAAAACATTCATTTCCAACAAGAGGGAAATGTTTTAACAATTCAAATGTGTCCTCATGATGGCATATAATAAAATCATTTTCAAGTTTAATTGTAAGTATATGGAAAATTAAAAATGTTTTTGATAAAATATTAAGCTTAACCAGCAGAGTAAAAATGGTGTTTTTGTTTAAATATCACCATAAAAATATATATGTGTATACTGGAAGGCAATATGAAAAAAAGGAACATGATTATAGTAAAGCAGTAATATTACATATTTGTTATTAAATACTTAATTTTTTTAGAGGTGCTTTATGTTCACAGCAAAGTTGAGAGAAAGGCACAGAGATTTCCCTACTCTCCTACTCCTGCACAGGTATAGCCTCCCTCATTATCAACATTCCCACCAGAGTGATAACCATTTGTTACAATTGATGAATGTTACACTGACACATCATTATCACCCAAAGTTCATAGTTTACGTGAGGGTTCACTTGTAGTGGTGCACTTTCTATGAGTTTAGACAAATGTATCCATCATTATCATGCAGAGCAATTGCACTGAAAATCTTTTGTGTATTATGCTTATGTATTTTTTAAATGTTTAAAAATCCTTCACATTTTCAATATAAAAGTTCTGTAACTTTTATATTACAGAACTTTTATTTAATAGAAAATATCTTGATTGCAAATTATTTCAGAGTAACATGGAAAGATAAGCTAACAATAAACTTTTCAAAACTCAAATCTAATTTGCTCTTTTCAACTTCTATTCACCTTCATAGCTCATCTCTCACTTCCTCAAGAAAATCTTCCCTAACTCTCTAGTTTGGGTAAAGCTACCTAATTGGATGTTCCTTTTCTTCAGAAAATAATTCTCACTTAGTGATTATGCACTCATCAAGGTGATTACTGAAGTATGTTTTCCCATTAAATTATGAGAGAAAGACTGTGTACATAGGAAGCACTCGAAAAATCGGTAGAATAAATCGAATAGCAGCACATACTCAATGAGATATTTAACTTGTACTTCTAGTCCCCACTACCATAGGAGCTGTAGCAGAGCAAGGAGTATTATGCAGTCCTTCATTCGTTTTGGCAATTTTCACCAATCCACATAAGAATTTTATGATCACAGAATTATCTGGCACTCTATGGTAAAGTTAATAGAAATCTCTCTCTTCATTTACTCCTGTTTATCAATCATTCATGTCATCTTAAGTAAGAGACATTGAAGGCTAAGGGGTTTTTAACTGGGCACTCCCTTGTCCTTGTCTCCTACAGCTGATTCTACCCTCTCTTGCACATGACTTCAGCTTTTCACTAGTTCTCCCCACCCTCTTGATACACTACATATGATCAACAGTTGTTGCTAATCTACAAGAAAAATACTACCTTTTTAAAAATACCACCATCTTTGGCCAATTACTTCTTAGACCTGGTAAACTTCCACTGACCCGCTCTTGCTACAACCCTATAAAACATTTCATCATTCCTTCCCAAATAAGAAACTCCTTCCACAATTCTTCTCATGGTTAGCATTGTCAAATAAAGGCTTATGCTCACAGAGCTCTTGTTGATTTTCTTCCACACTTACTTACTTATGAAAGAGATAAAGAAGAGACAATATGTTCCACTCTTCAGATATGCACTGCATCCAGTACACTTGCTGAGACTTACTTAGAACCTAATGATACTTCTTAGTTGAAAGTAAGTAATTGAAAAGCAGAGTTTATGATTCAGAAATTGATACAACAGGCTTTTTCAGCTCAAGCAGAGATACATCATGGGATTAATAATCCAGAGTCCAGGAGAAGTAAGAGGGAGACAGATAACAAGATAAAGGAACTGTTCCTGAGATGTTACTGAAGTGATTGCTCCAATCTGGCTAAGAGCACATTTCAGCTGTTCCTTTAACTTCCTGTATGTTTTGCCTGTGAAAGAGAAAACACACTTTAGTTGAAAGGAAGAAAGGAAGGAAAGAAGAGAGGCAGGGAGGAAAGGTAGGAAGGAGGGAGGAGGAAATCTCACCATTGACTAAAACAGCATTTGCCATTTTCAAAGCTGAAAAGAAGTATAGTTTGTGTGATATTTGCTAAGATGTGGAAAGGAGTAAAAAAAGAGTTTCCAAGAAAACTACATTTTTATTATTTTTCTCCCCAAATTGGGAAAATAATAAAAAAGGAATTTAAAAATAGTTAAACTAAAAAGCTACAAAAATTTTAACATCTTTATAAAAAAAATTTTAAATCCTTTTTAAGACACCCATTTTAATTATATTTTATATTTAAGTAATTATACTGAAACATGTGAAATTTACCCCACCCACAATTACCTCACTTCAATATCCTGAAAGTACTGACAGCTGTGAACAATGTGAATTCATTTTCTCAGCATGTTATTTGACCAAAACAAGCTGAATTACGGGCTTCTGAGTCCCAAAATAAAAACAAAAGGGTTTTGAAGTTACTGAGGCAATAGCATATCCACTGTGAGTGTATTGAATGTAATGTAAACAAATCTGATT
>NW_006442508.1:2873074-2884545 GCF_000325575.1 Pteropus alecto | reverse complement strand
ATATTGGAGTTCTAAGCAGGAAAATTGTCCTAACAGGAAAGAACAGAAATTATGTATGTGAGTAACAAAGTGTTGGCAATCTTCAAAGGTAAAAAAATAGTAGGCAGTATAATACATCTTGTTATTATACATAAAGCAACAAAATTACATTGTTAGTCATCTGTATTCTAACTAATTTTAAGAGCCACATAGTTTTTTGTGAGATGTGTCTAACTCTTCTCTTAAAATTAATTCTCTTGAAATTTTCTTGAAATTTTCTCTTAAAATTAAAAAAAATATATGTAAAAATTGGGGGAAATTTGATTTAGTGATAAAACCTAGAACAGGTAACATCTACATGTCAGGTGCTTAAAGGATATATTGCAAAAGGTAAGGCAGACAACATGGAATGTTCCATAAATTCTACCATATAAAAACTTGCATGCCTGAGAAAAGTGTGGGAAATACTTTCAAACACTTGACCAACACTTGCTCATTCAGAGTTGAGTGGAAGTCAGGTGACCTCTTTGTAAAGCGCATACTCTCAATAAGGACAATAATGTCTCCAAAGGGGTGAAAGTTGATTCTTAGGAGTGAGAAAGTGAAAAAAATCTTACTGTTTTTATATATAAATTATAGGAACACATATAGTATTTAAGCTGACAGGGGACAATAACAAAAAATAAAAAGATTAAGAAACACTGTTGTATAGCATCAGCTAAACAGAAATGAGCTTCTGTCACAAGAAACACTGAGCAGTGATGGTGGCATTTACACCTGGCTCACAATGCTCTAAGCATCTATTAGCTGCTTCAATGAAAGTGGCAGATTATTGTTGTAAATATCTCACATGCAATCTCTCTCCTTGTTCTCCTTAGACTGCAAAGTGCAATACATTTAAAGAAAGAGTTGTGGTTTTTTAAAAAAACATAAAAGAAAAAATACACAAAACATAGAATGACAACACTAAGAAGTGCTAGTGAAGATAGTAAATGTATATGGGTTAAATTCTCTTACTGAACAAAAATTCACAGGTTATGTCAAAATCCAATTATGTTTGTATTTCCAAAAGAGACACATAAATCAAAATTACAAGCAAAGAATTATAGGCAAACTAAAACAAAACACATGAATAAAACACAGGAGATGTAGAATGAGCCATGTGAGTAGTAATTTAAGACAAGGAAGAATTCAAGCCCAAAAAGCACTAATTTATCAAAGATGATTATGAGAAAATCCACGAATATATCTCTAAATATTTAAATATAGGAAGCCAAATTGACAAAAACTAGAGAGCACTTGAGATCTTGCTCCCTAGAATATATCATCAGTTTGGCTCAAATAAACTCATAAAAATTCAAAAAAATAAAAACAAAATTGACAAAAATTAAAATATAACAGCTTACCATAAATGTTTAATGAAAAAAGAATCATAGTATTTAAATGACATAATTATATACTTGAAACACTGCGTGGTATTTATTTATGCATATATACATTTTTGTGTATATAAAAATAGAGATTACTTATTCTTCTCAAAGAGCCATGAAAATCTTACAAAAATTTTTATATAGTAGACTATAAAAAACAACAATAAGTTTCTAATAGTAAGCACCTCATAGATCATATCATCTGACCACAATGAAATAAAATTAGAAATGAATAGTTTAATGTAAAACCAAAAATAAATAAATAAATTCTTGGACATAAATAAAGTCTCTAAAGAATGATTAGAGTAAAGAAAAAAAACCCTGAAATTACTAACTAATTAATAATAAAATTAAAATGTTACAAATCAAACTTACATATGCGATAAAAATAGTTTTAAGAAGTAAATTTATATTTATGAATTTTTATTCTTTAAGAACAATAAAAGTACTAATAATTCAAGAAATTGCACAATGAACATTAAAAGCATCCTATCAAAGCAAAGCAAATAAATATTTAAACAGAAATTGATTAATTAAAGGCAGAGAAATATTAGAACTAGTAATAGACTATGCTCAACTTGAAGACAGTGGAGTTTTTCTTCTATTATTAAATAAAAACTTTGCATCATCTTGAAAACATTTAGAACATAAATATAAAAAGATAGCAAACCTGCAACCAGAGTTTCTTTTAGAAAAGAAACTATATTTGGTAGAAAATATAAATTAATAAGTGTTTGCAAAAAGAAGATAATAGTCTAAGAGATCTAGATATGTGTTGAACTCTTTTAAGAGATAAGAGGAAAACCTTACTTATTGCTCTGGAAGGAGTAGGAAGATGAGAAAGAAAGGGGAATTATATCTTCAAGAAGAAATAAAGCTATGGTGCATACTGACCTTTCTATATACATATAACAAAATCCTGATATGATTTGATATAATAGATTTATAATGAAAAGCAATAACATTCTGCATCTAGGCTATTACAAGATGAAACAGAGATAGCCCACATAAGCCTAACAGCACAGAGGTAAAAATAAATTCATGTAAATAATATGAAGGATTTTCATTGTTATAAGCCATATAAAGTTGTAAATTTATAATCAAATTTAACTAGATAGTCAAGATGGTGGGCATACAACAGCAACAGCTCAAGTCCTGATTATACCAAAATGTTCATGTTCTTTGCTCCAAATCTGAATTACATTAAAATGTTTGTACCTTTGGCCTCAATTATCTCAGTTTTGGAAACTTCTCTAAAAAGATAGTCTAACAATATACAAATTACATTCACAAAGATGTTTATTGTACTATTTTCTACAATGGTGAGCCTAAATTGTTGACAGCAGGGAAAAGATGAAAAATATGTGTTATGTGTCAAAAAAGTTTATAAAATCATTAAAAAAGATTTCATCATTATGGAGACCCTAAATTCCTTTTAGTCTAGCTCTGGAAGTCCACAAGCAAGCCAATTAGCAACACATAAAAGCACATTGTCTAATAAATTACTCCATTAACTAGCTCCAGCAACCTTTCTAATCTTATTTCCCACAACTCCCTATCTACACTTTAATAGATAATCTCCAATAATGGCCACCATCACTTCTTTCCTTCCCTGCAGACATATGTCACTTTACCCATCAAGAGGTGGGGTCTATCCCCTCACCTTGAATCCAGGTTTATGACTTGCCTTGACCAACAGGAAGTGTGGAAAATGATGTTCTAGAACTTCTAAGTGGTCCCAACAGATGCTACATGGAAAAGAAGAATCCTCCAGCTGAGTACAGTTAACCCATGAAATTGTGAAAAATAATAAATTGTTTTAACAAAGTTTTGGGGTGACTTGTTACAAAAAAATTGACAACTAAAACTCATTTTATACTCTAATTATACTACACTACTATCTCCATGAGTTTGCACATTCACCTATTTCGTCCCTGCTACTGCCTTTACCCACTTTATGAACTTCAAGTCACCTTTAGGACCCACCTGAGCATTTTATCTTCAGTTAGACCTTCAAAGTATCTCAGGCAGTTACATTAAATGTCTTCTAGATGTCAGGATATACTGACAGTACTTATTTATTTTACTGTACCTTCATACTGTGAGACGTGTGTTTCTGTGTCTACCTCCACGTTAACCGTGAGTTCCTTGTGGGCAGATGTTGTGATGTTATCATTTTTGTATTTTCTTTGCTTAAAACAATACCTTTAAAAAATCCTGTGAAGCATATACAAATATTCCTCTTTTATAGATGTGAAAACTGATGTAGAGTGCTTAGTTAATGTGTTCAGGTCACTCAGAAAGTTAAGTTAGGTGTATGGAGAGATGTATTATGAAAGAATGAAATTCTAAGAGCTCGAGAAGTCTTTTAGAATAACTTCTAAAGTCTTTCATTTATCTTTTTCTCCTCTGATGTCCTATAGCACTTATGATTTAGAAAAATAAACTATATGATATACAATACTCCATATATACTCTTGTCTTTGCAGTCTTACTGCAAGTTTCTGGCATGCAAACCTCATAGTTTATATTGCTACTAAGTCCTCCAAAAAGCCTGGCACACACATTATTCATTTGTTAATTGGTCATTTCAAAAATATTAAACTAATCAATGATAAAGAAATATTTAGTTAACCAATGTCACCATAAAAATTAATTAATTAATAAAAAAGAAATGTTCAGGAAGATGAACCAAGTCTTTTTCTACAAATATATATATACATATATATAAAACAAAAAATATATAACGATCAATTATATTTTCAATCCTAATTTTCTAATAATTTATTATACTACAAATTATAATACATTTTTAAATATACGATTTTGAACATAGGAAAAAAGCAAGCTTGAAAGAATTTTTGTTGTGAATAATCTCGCTTTAACATGAGTTCTGCACTACCAAAATGAAAGAGTAGACTGAACTTAGCATCTTCAGAAAAAATCATATTGTTATTTTTATTGCATTCTCTTCCTGAGAAAGAACTGAGTTTTGGAGTTATTCTGCACCAGTGTTTTCAGTCAGTGACAAAATAGAATTGATTTATTTCTCATTCTGACTTATAAAAATCTGAAAAATGTAGATCTTGCCCTGTTTACCCCAGGGACAAAACACAGTAGACAGAGTGGAGCCAGGATTCTCAGCAAGCATTCCCACAACTGAGATAGCACTTTCCAACACCCAGGTTTTTCAAACCACGTTCTCATATTCTTTACTACATGTTTAAATTCTCCTGACTCATTTGAGGGAAAAACAAAATACAGAAACTCAGGCTTAAGTCATTTCAAGTGCCAGCACATAGTACACTTCAAAAACTGTGTGACATCTGAGGACCCCAAAGAGAAGTAGCTCTCCTGACCTCAGTGGATTCTAATGCCTTTAAGGCTTGTGGCTGGGCAGCCACAGTCAAAGGTAGATAGCAAAAATACCGGGTACAACACATGCATGGGGCTGAGCTGTATGTCAGAGAAGGCTCATAACTTTTTCCTTAGGTACTAACATTTACAGAGATCTAGGTGACCTGTTATTCCTTCACAAAAACTTAGTGATTCCTTAGAGTTCTTTTACCCTGCATTTCACCACCTAGATCTTTCTCAGAACTGAACTGAATCATACCTTAATGGAAAGAATCAAAGAGAGGACCCCATGAAGGAATAAGGGTCCCTAGACCCACACAGTGGATCCCCAGCCCAGGGTTCCAGTCCCAGAGAGAGGAGCTTCCACAAAATATCACTGTAAAACCTCTGAGGACTCTGGCCATCCGAGTGAGAAGGAAAAAACCTGAAAACCCAGACATCGCATTAAAGAGCCTATGCACAGTCTTACTTGCTCATAGGCATTCACCCAGGGTTCTGGTGGAGGGTCAGTAGCTTCAGAGGTAGGGGAGACATATGGGCAAAGACTGGTTTGTGTGTTGCTGGGGCAAGGACTGGAGGGACAGCTGGCTTTGCTCCTTTATTGGGCTCCCCTCTGGGGCAGTCTGCAAGCACCATCTTGCCTGTGTTGAACCCTCCCTCCCCTAGCGTGGCCAATTCTGAAGCTGCATTGGCCTAGTGAGATCAGCTGCTAAACCCCTGGGCCCCACTCCACCCAGCCCACAAATTGTCCCCATAGCCCATTGCCAGCCAGCCAGCCCCACCCTACTGCTTCCCTAGGCTGCATATTTATTGGCAGGCAGCAGCCCTCGGCTCACATGGCCCGTGTGCAGATGACCCATTTCAGGGGACACTTTTGGTGGTGAATCACTGGTGCCAGCCCAAGCTGCAATATCTTTTGGGTGGATCACGGGAGTCTGAGGCCTGAGGAGGACAGTGGCTGGCTTTGCTGCGATCTGAAACTTTTACAGGAAGTCATAGATTCAGCACTGGCATGCAACCTGACTCTGCAATGGCCAAGTGAAATTCATTCACCTTACCCTGATCAAACCCTGGGTTCCCACCCCACGCAATTTGCATACCACCCAAAGGCTCTCACAGTTGTGGAGTCATATGGGCAGCAGGCAGGCAGCTCCAGGCCTTGAGATACACTGGTCCTTTTGATGACCTTCCCCCGGCTTTGTACTGGGGATAACCAATCTTAGTTCATAGCATGGTCTCCCCGACTTGCCTCCAGATCCAATACAGGCAACAACTATCTGCAGTTCACTTTACAGCTCCTACCAAGTAGTCCCAAGCAATCAAAGGCAGCAGCTGAACTTGGCCTACATATGAGCCCCTCCCAAGGAGTCACAGAACCAACACGTCCAAAAGTTGGCATCAGACCACAATAGTGCACCACTTAACTAGCCCCATAAGTGGCACACCCAAAGTGTAGTCTCAACAGGTACATGAGACTGCTGGGATAAATCCCATTTTGGGGGGTCAGCATCCACACAACAGCTCATACACTGTGGGCATGGTCAATCTACACAGGCAGTCAGCACAAGAGTCAATCCCATCCACTGATGTGCTAACAACAATCAAGGCTTAGCTACAACAGGAGAATACACACAACCACACAATGAACATGCCCAGAGTCCCTGGAGCAGGTGATCAGGGAGACTGCACCATTGGGCCAGACAAGACACATACTACATAAGGCCACCTGGCCAAGGCAGGGAGATGTAATAAATCTTCCTAATACATAGAAATAAACACAGAGAGGCAACTAAAATGAGAAAACAAAGAAACATGCTGCAAATAAAATGACAGGAGAAAACCAATAAAAAAACTAAACTAAATGGAGGCAAGCAACCTACCAGAGATAGAGTATAAAACACTGGTTATAAGAATGCTCAATGAAGTTAGGGAGAATATAGATCATCTCAGTAAGGACTTCAGTGGAGAGATAGTAAGTATTAAAAAAGACATAGAATCCATGAAGAACAAGTCAGAAATGAAGAATATAATAACCAAAATGAAGAATACACTAGAAGGATTCAACAGTAGATTAGATGAAGCAGAGGACCTAATCAGTGAGTTGGAAGATAAGGAAGAAGAAAACACCAAATAGGAACAGAAAAAGAAAAAAGAATTTTAAAAAATGAGGAAGGTTTAAGAGACCTCCGGGACAATATCAAATGTACCAACATTGCATAATAGGGGTACCAGAAGGAGAAGAGAGAGAGCAAGGGATTGAAAACTTATTTAAAGAAATAATGACAGAAAACTTCCATGACCTGGCAAAGGAAATCGACATACAAGTCCAAGGAGTGTAGAGAGTCCTGAACAAGAGTAGCCCAAACAGACTACTCTTGTTCAGGACTCTCTACACTCCTTGGACTTGTATGTCCAACTGTGAGAGCTTTTGGGTGGTATGCAAATTGCGTGGGGTGGGAACCCAGGGTTTGATCAGGGTAAGGTGAATGAATTTCACTTGGCCATTGCAGAGTCAGGTTGCATGCCAGTGCTGAACACAAAGGTATATCATCATTAAAATGCCAAAGGTTGGAGACAAAGAAAGATTCCTAAAAGCAGCAAAAGAAAGGCAGCTAGTGACTTACAAGGGTACTCCCATAAAAACATCAGCTGACTTTTCAACAGAAACTTTGTAGGCCAAAAGGGATAGGTACAAAATGTACAAAGTGATGATAAATAAGAACCTACAACCAAGACTACTCTACACAGCAAGGCTATCAATCAAAATTGAAGGTGAGATAAAGAGCTTCCCAGACAGGAAAAATCTAAAGGAATTCATCACCAACAAGCCAGAATTACAGTAAATGTTAAGGGGCCTTCTGTAAAAAAGAGAAGAGGCAATAACTATATACCTATTAATAACCACTTTAAATGTAAATGGATTAAGTGTTCCAATCAAAAGATATAAGGTAACTAAATGGATAAGAAAATAAGACCCATAATATGCTGTCTATAAGTGACCCACCTCAGATCAAATGGCACACACAGACTAAAGGTAAAGAGAGGAAGAGGACGGAGAAGAAGAAGAAGAAGAAGAAGAAGAAGAAGAAGAAGAAGAAGAAGAAGAAGAAGAAGAAGAAGAAGGTATTTCATGCAAATGAAAATGAAAAATAAGCTAGGGTAGCAATACTTTTATCAGACAAAATAGACTTTAAAACAAAGGATATAAAAGACAAAGAAAGGCATTACATAATAGTAAAGGTAACAATACAACAAACGGATATAACCCTAGTAAACATATATGAACCCAACATAGGACCACCTACATATATAAAGCAATTATTGACCAACATAAAAGGAGAGTATGACAGTAATACACTCATAGCAGCAGATTTTAACATACCATTACCACCAATGGACAGACAGAAGATTAATAAAGAAACAACGACATTAAATGACACTCTAGACCAGATGGATATAATTGATATTTTCAGAGTGTTTCAACTCAAAACAGCAGAATATATTCTTCTCAAGTGCACATGGAACATTTTCAAGGATAGACCGTTAGGCCACAAAACACATCTCAATAAATTTAAGATTTAAATCATATTAAGTGTCTTCTCCAACCACAATGGTATGAAACTAGAAATCAATTACAAGGAAAAAAAAACAACTAGAAAATACACAAATACATGGAGGTTAAACAACATGCTACTAAACAATGAATGGGTTAACAATGGAATCAAGGAAGAAATCAAAACATACCTAGAGACAAATGAAATTAAAAACAAAATGACTCAAAATCTATGAGACACAGAGAAAACAGTCCTAAGAGGGAAATTCATAGCATTACAGGCCTACCTCAAGAAACAACAAAAATCTCAAATAAACAATCTAACCTTACATTTAAAAGAACTAGAAAAAGAACAGCAAACAAAATCCAAAGTGATTACTAAAAAAGAAATAATAAAGAGTAGTACAGAAATAAATGAAATATGGTCTAGAAAAACAATACAAAAGATCAATGAAATCAAAAGCTGATTTCTTGAAAAAATAAACAAAATCGTTAGACCTTTAATCAGATTCATCAAGAAAAAAAGAGGGAGGACCCAAATAAATAAAATCAGAAATGAAAGAGAAATAACTATGCACTCCACAGAAATAGAAAGGATTATAAGAAAATACTATGAGCAATTATATGCCAACAAATTGAACAATATGGAAAAATAGATACATTCCTGGAAACACGCAATCTCCCAAGACTGAGTCAAGAAGAAACAGGAAATCTGAACTAACCGATTGCCACTAATAAAATTGAATCAGTAATCCAAAACTTCTAAAAAACAAAAGTCCTGGACCAAATGGCTTCATAGGTGAATTTTACCAAACAAAGAAGAATTAATAACTATTCATCTCATACTATTCCAAAAAAGAGGCAGGAAGACTTCTTAACTCTTTTTATGAAGCTACCATTACCTTGATTTTAAAACCAGACAAAGACAGTACAAAAAAATGAAAACTATAGGTTGATATCTCTGATGAACATTGATGCAAAAATCCTCAACAAAATATTAACAAACTGAATTCGGCAATACATTAAAAATATCATACACCATGATCAAGTTGGGTTTATTCCTGGGATGCAAGATTGGTACAATATCCACAAGTCAATTAATATAATACACCACATTAACAAATTGAAAAATAAAAATCGTATGATCATATCGATAGATGCAGAAAAAGCATTAGATAAAATCCAGAATCCATTTATGATAAAAACTCTCAGCAAAGTGGGAATAGAGGGAACATACCTCAACATAAAAGCCACATATGACAAACCTACAGCTAACATACTCAACTGGGAAAAGCTAAAAGCATTTTCCTTAAGATCAGGAACAAGACAAGGACACCTGCTTTCGCCACTTTTATTCAATATAGTATTGGAAGTCATAGCTACAGCAATCAGATTAGAAAAAGAAATAAAAAGCATCCAAATAGGAAAGGAAGAGGTAAAACTGCCATTAATGGCAGATGACATGATACTATATAGAGAGAACCCTAAAGATTCCACCAAAAACTGTTAGAACTGATGGATGAATTCAATAAAGTAGCAGGATACAAAATTAATATTCAGAAATCAGTTGCATTTTTATGATGAACTATCAGAAAGAGAAATTAAGAAAATCACATTTACCATTGCATCAAAAACATAATGCCTAGGAATCGAAACAACCCAGAAGGTAAAAGACCTATACTTGGAAAATTATGTCATTGTAAAAAGAAATTAAAGAAAATACAAATAAATGGAAGCATACATTGTGTTCATGGGTAGGAAAAAATAACATCGTTAAAATGGCCATACTACCCAAAGCAATGTATAGATTTAATGCAATCCCTATTAAAATACCAATAGCATTTTTCATAGAACTAGAACAAATAATTTAAAAAATTTTAAAAGACCTTCGATAGCCATGGCAATCTTGGGAAAGAACAAAGTTGGAGGTATCTCACTACCTAATATCAAACTATACTACAAGGCTAGAGTAATCAAAACAGCATGATACTGGCATAAAAAAACAGACACATTGATCAATAGAACAGAATAGAGAGCCCAGAAATACATCCACACCTAGATGGTCATTTAATCTATGACAATGGAGACAAGAATATACAATGGTGTGAAGGCAGTCCCTTGAATAAATGGTGTTGGGAAAACTAGACAGATACATGCAAAACTAGACAGATATGCTCTATACAAAAATAAACTCAAAATGAATTAAAGACTTAACTGTAAGACCAGAAACTATTAAACTGCTATAAGAAAACAGGCAGTAAACGCTCTGATATTGCTATTAGTAATTTTTTCTGATATATCTCCTTGGACAAGAGAAACAAAAGAAAAAATAAACAAATAAGACTACATTAAACTAAAAAGGTTTTGCATAGCAAAGGAAACCAGCAATAAAATGAAAAGGCAATCTACTGAATGGGAGAACATATTTGCCTACTATACATCTCATAAGGGGTTAATATCCAAAATTTATAAAGAACTCGTACAACCCAACAACAACAACAACAAAACAATCTGATTAAATAATGGACAGAAGACTTGAATAGATATTTATCCAAAGAGGACATACTGGCCCCTGGGGACTGACTTGTTGATTTCCTTCAGGGTTGATCTAGATTACACCCAAAGATGAGCCCCATGTGTCAGCACTTCAGGCCTCATTGCTATACAGGTGGTTTCCTTCATATTATTCATTCTATTCATTCTTTGAATCTAATCCAGAGAATAAACACCATCAGGACCAAACATATGGTCAAGTCTTTACCTTAATTGTTGTTTTTGGAGAGAGGCTGTCTTGGGCTGAGCTCAACCAAACTGGGAGCCTAAGGAGTGATTAAAAACAAAACAAAACCACAACACAATGTATCCTCCTACCTAAGCAGAAAGAAACCTGCTACTTGGCTTGAGAGCTATTTACTTTGTTGAATCCCCATCTGAGATGTTTGCTTAGTTGTAATCATATATAATATCATGGTAACAAACTAGATCTTTCTAACAAAATAGAAAAATAGGTCTTAAGGGCCAAAAACTCTCCCAGAAAATACATGCACTTTCCATTTATTTTTTCCCAGGGAAAATATAAATGAATGGTATAAACATTTGGTTCAGAATTAGGCCTCCAAATAGTAAAATATTTATTACATTTGTTTTAAGTT
>NW_006442508.1:2857014-2873008 GCF_000325575.1 Pteropus alecto | reverse complement strand
AGTTTCTAAGACATTTAAGACATTTCATTTTAATTGAGCTCTAAAGAAAGGTATAGCGCAAATGATTTCTTCTACTTTTATTTATTTTTTTATTTAATGTTTTCTTATATTGTGAGAGACCTCTGGTGTTGAAAGGATACTAAACCTCTATGCTCATAAGAACAGAAATAGAGTTCAATTCTAACCAAAGCTTTTCCTTACTGAGATACTGCTATTAGAAAGTTCTAATTAGTTCTATTAGAGTTCTATCAAAAGGATGCTTATTAAAATTTCTATTAATTTTCACTTACTTATAAAATGATAAATCAATTTATTTTTATGCATTTTCTAGGCTTAAAAAAAGATCTTAAATGCTTTACATTATGTCTTTAAATCCTAATAAAAAAACACCAATTATGCACAGATGTATTTTCTTTTTAATCAGGCTGAAAATAACTATTTACATCTAACTTGGGATATAGGAAAACTGGCTCCTGGAGCCCTTTATTAAGTGGCATGTTCTATAGCTTCTTTTAATCAGTGGCCAAGTCACAAATAGACATAACTAATTTATACTTTATAGTGTTCAAGTCCAAAGCACCAAATTTAAGACTCAGGTTTTGACATATTACACAAATCATTAAACAATGGACCTACCAGACACTTTACAAGTATCCTGCCATACAGATAATTATATCAGACAATACTGAAAGTGGCAAGGTCTTGGGCAAATGAGACAATAGATTTAAATTTGTGAGTAAAGTTTTCCTTGGGCCTATAATTTAGAAATACTCAATATCTACATGCCTCAAAAGTTCTCTCTATTTAATGAACTCTTAAGTTATTGGAGTGAAAGTTGAATTGTGCATAAACAGGTTTTAAGGTACTTACTACTAATGACTTTTCATGTCATTGAATTAACTGCAGCACTGAAAATATGAGATGAAAAAACTATAATCATAGCGCTGCTGCATCTCTTCTGTGAGTACAAGGTGACAGCCAAACAAATCAGCAAGGCTGAGGTGAAAATTTGGTCAGTGGACCAAGGATATCACAAGATGCTACTGGTGATGCTACAGTATTGCTGGAGAAACAAGATGATGATGTATGGCTCGGGAAATTTGAGAGAGAGTTGGTACTTTGATTTAGTTCCTTACTGTGCTTTGACTGCCAAACTTCTACAAACAAATTTCATTGGCATGTGTAATATTGAAGCATAATTAACTGGCTTTGGTAAAAGTACGCTATCCTCCAACATGAAAATGGCAGTGAGCACACTGGTCCTAGCAAAAAGCCAAGATTAGATGACATCAAAGTTCTGCACTTTGGTAGACTGTCATGATATTTGCCCCCAATTTGTTCATGCCTCACTGTATGGACACTCTACAACATGACATTAGTTGTCCACCCATCTAGAGCTGGAGTTTGTTCTCTCCATCTTGAATCTGGACGTGATCATGGACTTGCTATAGTAAATGGAAAAAAAACAAATGTGACACAGGCAGAGGTTTAAAATGTACTTGAGCATTAGGGCTTGCCCTCTTTCACTGCTAGGAACTACTTTGCCACCATTTAAAATCTCCTGGCTAATTTGCTAGAGAAGCCTTCAGAGGAGCCAATTTTCACATATGTAATTCAAGCCATCCTAGACTACTTAGCTCTAGCCAGGCCACCAACAGACCACAAAGAGCAGCCAACCCAGCCAACATTTCAATCTACAAACTAATTGTCATAAGCCACTAAGTTTTGGGGTGGTTTGTTATATAGCAAACTCAACTGATACAGCTACTTCCATCATAGAGCCTGAACTTTGACTATGGTTTGTTCCAATCCATGGCTTGGAAAGTCAAGAGAGCTTGTTTATCAAGCAATAACGGACTGGATATTATTATATTCCTGAATACGATAAGGTAGGGGAACAAATGAAACCAAAATTGTGACTATAAGCTGAGAGAAATGAAAAGGAGGGAAGGATAAACAATACCTATGATGATAGAATAAATTAAATACAGAGACAAAGGAAAGAGACTAAAGAACAGAAAACTATGGCCAGAGCAAGACACTTCTAAGTTCAAGATCTTGAATGTGGAGTGGTTTCAAGTGATGAAGTAATTCAGGATGTAAATATGCTGGTAATTCCAAGAGTGGAACTGAAAGCCACTAAAGCTGAGGGTTAAGGAACTTGTGGCCTGTATTTTAAATAGTTCAAGCTCTAGAGTCAGACACACCTAAATTCGAATCCCAATTATGCCACTTGTGATATGAAGGCATTTAAACAGTTTCTTAATTTGGATAAGCCTTACTTTTCTTCAGGTACAAAATTTTCATGTGATAAATGATAATAGTACTATTCACAGTATTATTTTAAAATGTAAAAGACAATGTATTAAAAAGCTTAGCATTCAAGTAAGCCTTTATTATTATTGCTATTATTGTTGCCATTAAAAACTCTCCTCAATTATTCAGGAAAAAAGAACAAAAAGCAATCATATGAGAAAGTATTGCTTAATTTAAATTCCAAGAGCCTAACTTAAGGCTTAAATGTCAAACTTCTCTATCCCTGCACTTTCTGAAGTAGAGTGAACAGGCCAGGAACAAACACTTCATGACTTTGAACTAGGAGGTTTGAAGATAAAACATTTACTGTGTCGACTACAAATAAGATCCAAGACAGTAAGGGTAAATTTGAATGTTCAAGGGATTCTCTTCTCATTCAAACCTCTGATGAAATTGTTAATAATCAAGGAAATGACCAAAAAGGGATGAACATGACTTCAAAAAAAAAAAAAAGGAAAAGAAGGTCTAAGTTCATCAATTCTATAATTAAATGCTAAAATATAAACTGACTTAGGATGTAAATATGCTGGTAATTCCAAGAGTGGAACTGAAAGCCACTAAAGCTGAGGGTTAAGGAACTTGTGGCCTGTATTTTAAATAGTTCAAGCTCTAGAGTCAGACACACCTAAATTCGAATCCCAATTATGCCACTTGTGATATGAAGGCATTTAAACAGTTTCTTAATTTGGATAAGCCTTACTTTTCTTCAGGTACAAAATTTTCATGTGATAAATGATAATAGTACTATTCACAGTATTATTTTAAAATGTAAAAGACAATGTATTAAAAAGCTTAGCATTCAAGTAAGCCTTTATTATTATTGCTATTATTGTTGCCATTAAAAACTCTCCTCAATTATTCAGGAAAAAAGAACAAAAAGCAATCATATGAGAAAGTATTGCTTAATTTAAATTCCAAGAGCCTAACTTAAGGCTTAAATGTCAAACTTCTCTATCCCTGCACTTTCTGAAGTAGAGTGAACAGGCCAGGAACAAACACTTCATGACTTTGAACTAGGAGGTTTGAAGATAAAACATTTACTGTGTCGACTACAAATAAGATCCAAGACAGTAAGGGTAAATTTGAATGTTCAAGGGATTCTCTTCTCATTCAAACCTCTGATGAAATTGTTAATAATCAAGGAAATGACCAAAAAGGGATGAACATGACTTCAAAAAAAAAAAAAGGAAAAGAAGGTCTAAGTTCATCAATTCTATAATTAAATGCTAAAATATCAAGACTGACTTCCTATACAATATCCACTATCTCTCTTTTCTTCTAAGAAAAAAATGATTTTTTCAGCCTATCAATGTGTCTCTCTGGAAGATCACAATTTCTAGCTTACTTTGCAACTAAAAGTGAAAATAAAATTCAAGTGGAAGTTGGATGGGTTTTCCAAAAATATCTTTAAAAGGGAGCTCTTTCAAGTAGGATGCACTTCTCTTTTCTTTCTCATTCCCTTCCTGCCTTGAATGCAGGCACGATGTCAAGAGTTTCAGCAACATTCTTGAAACATGAGGAAAACTACAGCAAGAGATATAATCAAGTTTCTGAAATCTAGTGATAAATAAAAATCTTAAAAGTAGCCAGAGAGGGAGAAAAGACATAGTATATACACAGGAAAAAAAGATAAGGATAACAATAGATTATTTTTCATCAGAAGAAATGCAAGTGAGAAGTAAACGAGCAACTTCTCTAAAGTATTGAAAGATAAAAAACAAACTTTCAATCTAGAATCCTATACCCAGAAAAAATATTGTTTAAAAACAAAGGTGACATAAAAATTTTTCAGACATAAAAAATCTAAAAGAATTCATCTACAGCAGGCCCACTTTACAATAGTGGTATAGAAGAAGTCCTTTAGATAAAAGGGAAATGATGTCAAATGGACATAAGGTTCTACACTAAGGCATAAAGAGCACCAGAAATTAAAACTATAGAGAGTAGGGTACTTCCAAATTCACTTGATGAGCTCATCACTACCCTGACATTAGAGGAATAGAAAACTATATCAACAGAAAGATCAGTGGTAACCAGGGGACTGGGGATGGAGAAAGAGACTGACTGCCAAACGGCACGAGGAGTATTTGGAAGGTTATGGAAATGCTCTGTATCTTGAATATGTTGGTAGATTCATGGGTGTACACATCTGTCAAAACTCATAAAAATGTGTACTTTAAATGGGTATAGTTTATTATATGTAAATTATACCTCAATAAAGCTGAATAAACAAATCAAAATAAATGAAAACAGGATATCTGAAAGATACTGTGGTTTAGCTCATTCAGTAACTAATCCAGTCTCCTAGAATGTCTTCCTATACTGTAGAGGATACTGTACAGGCTAGAAAACAAAAAAATATATTTCCCATTTTCCCTCAGTTTTCATATGCAATATTAGTAACCACAGATACATTCTCTTGAGACTTTACTTAGGAGTAGATTTATGTAGAAAGGACAAAGAAAATCATCCATTTTGCTGGTGTGGACCATGGCAAAAACATCAAATTTCTAGAGCTGACCAGTTCCTGATTGTGACAGATTTCCTTGGTGATCCATTTCTGCAGAGGTTTGCAAGTGTTATCTAGAAGCATGCTTAGAGTCTGTATGCCTAGTCTGTAAACTATGTTTAATAATAATTCTTCCATTCTTAAATTGAATAAAATTATACTTTAAATAGCTATAAAATTATCAAGCAGTCACACCTCAATATCAGCTATTTTAGAGATCTGCCTAAATCAATAGCTCTTCTGTTTTTCTCTCTATTACCAGAGTCCCCACTTAGGTTCATTCTATGTGTTTCATAGTCCAGTTTCAGTGTGAGTTTTGTGGATTTCCACTGTAGAGTTTTATGGCTGGTTCAGAATCGAAACATTATTTCTAAATTATTTTTTACGGGAATTTCTAAGATAATTTATGTCTAAACTGTTAAAACACAATCATTTTGTGTGAAGGGGTTCTGATGCCAAAACAACAGGACAACTGCCCTAAATAAGTACCAAGCTGAACTTGCTCCTCCCCTCGCCACCCCCTGCAACAGAGCATTATAAATTTGTTTTCTAAAGTAATTTTTTCCCCTTGACTATTGCATTGCTTTCATCTTTAGTTTTTAGTTTAGTTGCAGAAGAGAGTGATCAGGAAAAAAGAGCTCAGCATCCTTGTCAATCTTTCTGTTCTTGCCCATTGGACTCTGTTAACTTCCCTTCAATGAAGATAACTAAATTCTTTTGGCACCATCCACCTTGGGTTGAGTGGCGATGATGGCAGCAAAATAAGGGAACTGCAAAATGTTCTCATACTCTCTGTACCCCATTTCACTGTCTCCTATAGTCTGCTTTCACATGCCTATATTTCTGTTTCTGTCTCTAACTCATTCTCTGGCCTGCTCTGTCACTCTATTTCTCTCTCTCTCCCCCTTTAAAGAAAGTTGTAATATGCAGATGATTCATACATCTTGATTTTTCTCACTCATCTAAATTTAAACTAAATCAAATGGTTTCATGTGACTAAAACATCACAGACATTGGAAATTACCAACATCAGCTTCTTTATCTCCCTAAAAATTATGTTTCTCCACATGCCAAACTCCAGCAGAGGGCATCCTTCCATTTCAGATGCACGAATACTGCAGCAAAAGGGTTCTACTATTCCAGCAATGCCTTCCATTTACAACTGCACACTGGAATTTTAAGAAAGAAGCTTCTGTAGTAGAAGGGGAATTTGTTATATAAGTTATTCTTGAGTGTTTACCTCCATTTTGAATTACAGATTTAGAATTAATTATCCTTCTTTAAGGGGGAAAGAAAAACAGGAAAAAATTGACTGTCTCTGGCCTCTCTCCAAGTTTAGAGCATTAAGTTCAAATTTTAGAAGCAACAAGGTAGCTCCTGTGTGATCTTTCCTCCTCTAGGGTGCTGTGTGTGATAATAAAGTGATCCCAGAGCAAAAGCGTCAGAGAAATAAATCTGCATCCTACCTTCTTTGCTGCACTCTCCTCCAACTGCAAGACAAAGAGCAGAAAAGGCACTGCAGCCTGTCATACCATCTCAGAAGCAGAGAGAAGATAAGCATGGTCAAGAGCAGTATAGCAGGAGAGGCTAACCTTGTACTAGTGGAAGCAGGTGGTCGCTCGTCAAGTTTAGTTATGCAGTTTCACAGAAATTTAAATTCCATATTAAGAAATATCTTACACTGTCAGAAGAATTTTTCCTGGGTTAAAAGGCAAAAGCCCACAAAGCTTATCAATGATATTCTCCTCCGTATGGGGGAGTTTATCAGATCATTTCCTTATGGAAGAATGTCTTAGGGAGAGAAGGAAAGATTATGAGACAAGAGAGAATCATTAATACATCCATTCAACACGTTTTTGAGGACTTTGTAGGTGCTAAGAATGTATCAGCAAACAAATTGTCAAAGATCCTTCTCTTTGAGGTTAAATACCAAAGAGCAAGTGTTTGGGGAGTTGGACAGACCTAATATTGAGTCTGGCCCTGCTACTTACCAGCTATGTGACTTGGTATAAAGAAATTATTGCTGTCTTTTACAAAACAGTGACAATAATTGTTAATATTTATCGAAAATATAACTTTGTTTCAAGCACAGGAATTAAGTATAAAAGCCTCACAATTGGAATGTAAGAAAAATCCTATCCTTTTCATTTTACAAATAAGG
The DNA here is from genome assembly GCF_000325575.1 of Pteropus alecto. NCBI lineage: Eukaryota > Metazoa > Chordata > Mammalia > Chiroptera > Pteropodidae > Pteropus > Pteropus alecto. The sequence continues at coordinate 2,866,022 of NW_006442508.1, read as the reverse complement.
AAACCAAGACATAAAGTGATTTATAAATTGCCCAGAATCACATGAAAGCATCAGAGAAAGAATCTGAAACAAGACTGTCTGATTTCAAGGCTGTCTTGCCTCTTAACCAGTATGCCAGAGAGTTGATTTCTAAGGCTGTCCTAAGGCTTAGATGAGATGACACATGTAAAGTTGACAGTATAATATAGTATTATTAGTAGTCTTATCATTATTATTTATCATTACCACTGCCATTGTTATAGCTTGGGGGGGGTGGGGTCTAAGAGTTTATCTTGTAATATAATAAAAGAAGCTCAACACTTCAAATCAAAATTCTTCTCTTCAGAATGTAGTCTGTATCCAGCTCTGGTTGAAAGTAATATTGCATAATAACAAAGCTATTGAATCATGGCTTCTCTGCTTTTGTCTTTCCATAAGATGACAGGCTGCCTCTGACAGCTATGGCTCCTGACAGTATATCAGAACACAGGTTCCCTGTGAAAATATGAAAAGAATATGAAGTTCCCTGTAACAAAATATGAGTATTTCCTTTTCTGGATTTTTCTAACCTTAGCTGAAAACTGCAAGTTAACACCAAACACGCACAAAAAAACCTAGATCCAAGTATCACTCTGAGATATGACAGTCTTTGTTCTCTGATAAGCAATCACGTAATCAGTCCCACCCCCCTCAACCTCTGGTGTCCCTTTGGTCTTTGCCCCGACTCTTTCAAAAATGCCCTCTCCAGAGTCCTTTCATGGGCTTCTTACCAATTGAACATGTTCACAAGTCAATGTGAACTATTATACTAACAGTTTATTCAAAGAAAAATGAAGCAGGCATGTTTTCTTACTGCTCTGGGAGTTCTCTTTGCTTACTGTAAGCTTGAATTTGTGTCTCACACTGCTGCATTACCAAAATCGAGCATAATTTTAAATAATAAGCAGATAAAATTCTGGCTCCAGGCCCCATTTCTTATTGATTTCATTTCAGGACTGTCATCTTAGGTTCATTAGGTAGGAAATTGAGTATTGGATAATGGTAGTATAAAAGAATTCGAAAATACATATCTTATAAATATTCCATTTTTTTTTGCCTTACTAAAAAAATAGTTTATCCCACATGTCAAACTTCACAATGCAAAACTCAAATCAATTGAAAAGCTTTTTAAATATATCCTATTCAAAAAGGCAATTTCATTCTGATTTTACCTTACAGTACTTCTGCAGGGAGAAACAGTTGCCATACAGAAAGTGCTTTGATCCCTCCGGTTTGAACTCCAAAAGTAGCAAGTGTCCTGGTAGTTATGTTGCAAGTTTCCCTGTCATAGGCTTTTAGATTTCTATCAACACTGGTTTGGTCCAATAAAAATATGATTTTTCTTACCCCAAGATAATGGCCATCAATGAACACGACAGGGAGAGAAGGAGCTTCAGACACCCGTCGGCATCTTTCATCTAACTCTTTTCCATAGTCACCATTCAGAGCTATGTTTTTCTCTTCAAATTTCACACGATGATTTTGGAAGATCTTTCTAACCAGTTCACATCTTTCGAAGGTTGTCCGTACCACACGGAGGCAAGTGGTATAAATCACCACACGGTCAAATTCTAGGTCGGTTGATGGTTGCTAAATGGACAACATTGTAGTGTAAATATATTCACATTTACTGTCTTACATCTTAAGACAACTAACAAGCTTTAACAAGTGTTTTGTACATTAAGGGTATGAAATAAAAGTTGAATGAAGTGCTATATTTGTCAATTCTCAGACATGACTTTTTAAGTTAGAACATCTGTAATTGAAATAGGAATAATCAACATAATTTAAATGACATAACTTAATTGACAGTATTTTTTCTATTCTCCATGGCATGTCAAATACTGGCATATCTTAAAATTGATGATGTCTCACTTGGCATGCCACGTGATGAAATAAAAGTGGTTGAATTATTTTACTCATGTTTTGTAGACATTGTTCACTTACCATATCTACCTCTTAAACCCAAAGTAAAATATGTCACATTCAAACCATTTGAAAATTCTTCTATTTATCAATTTACAAAATTTAATAGTCTTTTGAGCTACAATTTCTTGAGAATAACAAGATCAATATCGTAGGATTGTTCTGAAGTTTAAGTAGCACAATATATGTACATGAGCTCTGTTGAGTAACAGGGTTCCAACATGTGGTGAGAAGGCTCTGCCACAACTAAACCACTGAGGGACTCAGAGGGAGTGCATTGAAACCAACCCCAAAGTGGGCAGCTGGTGAAAGTCAGCATAAAAAAGAAACAAAGAAACAGGTACACTGCAACAGAAGCAAACAACTCTCAAAACAAAGGTGAAGAATCCCTATGTGAGAATCTTTTTTTCTCCATTTCCTTCTACATCAGAAATCAGTGACTGCATTCCTGGGAAATACTGCCCAGCACTGCAAGTACCATACCCAGTAGGTCCTGACACCATCAGGAAAGATCTTCTTCCTCAATAACAGTTTTACCTGAAGAAGACTGAACAAATTACAGCCATACTGTGAGGCAAGGGACACATGAGTCTTCATGGGGCTACAGTTGTTAAAATGTAATAGACCGCTGAAATGTGAAAGGGTTAAAGAATAATTAAAACCTGAAACTGGACAAAGGAAGTCTATAACTTAGGCCTAGTTTCTGGAACTCCTAACCACATGCTGTTAATCATGAAACTTGTAACAATGAGCTCATACGCTAACTGCCAATTTTAGCCTGTGTAACCCTGCTTGCTTGCGTGGCATGAAAAAAACATTCTAACAACAAGCTTTCTGCTTCTGTACTTCCCGCTTGCACACCTGACCAGTGGGTTGACAGATAGTGAATAGGAGAAAGATGGACCTTTGTGTTTAAGACAGAATGAGCAATGGGATTTGGGGCTTAAAAACCTTGTATCTTGGCAATTCGGGGCTGCTCCTTTGCAAGGACAGCCGCCGGCTAATAAACTGTCTCCTGGTTAAGAGCACTCAAGTTGGGTCTGGTTATTCTGGACACAACAAAAACACAACCACACAATTTGTAAACCCCTGTGAAGTCAAAACTTTAATTGGAGACCACGCCACACAGCAAAATACTAGAGTTAGAAGTTAGGATACTAAGCTCTAACACTTTTTGTTCAAGGAAATCAGACCATTCTGCCAGACATTGATGTACAGATTGTCCTAAAAAGGTCCAAAGTCATAAGGATGGCAAAGTGATATTCTCTGCCTCACCAAGAAAGGGGACTTTTTTTTTTTTTTGGTGGTGGTGGTGATAAAATTTATTAGAAATATAAGAATCATTTCTTTCTTCCCTAGAGTTTAGAGGCTAAGGTGAAAACCCAGAGGCCTGAGGGGCCAAGCAGGTGTCATAAATCCTAGGACAGGTCAGGACTAAAAGAGATTAGTAAGAGGCAGAGAGAGTGTCATATGAAAAGGAAAAATGTTAGTCAGCTTCAGGCAAGTTTCAGGCTTGCATGTATGTCACTCAGTGTTGTCAGACATGATTATTTTAGATATACACTTGAAATATGGATGTTTATGGAAATTTTTCTGCTTTCTAAACTTTGAAACCTCACTGAAATGTATTGAGATCATGTAGACCCATATATCTGAGAGCTGAATTTGGACTATACGCTGCTAATTTATTAACACTGGGGTCAAAACAGCATCAGTTATACCTGGACTCTGCCACTGCCTATCATTGTGTCTTTTAAAAGCTAATAAACTATTAAGCCTCAGTTTTCTCATCTGTAAAATGTGATAATACAACAGCTACCTAACAGGTTTGCTGAGAAAATAAAGTAAGTGGGACTATGAAAACAACAAATATGGGGCTTGAAATGTAGTGCTGTGCTAAGTTAAATACTGCAAAGTTAAATACTGCAAAAATATTAAAGTTCACATGGCGGAATTTTTAAGATTAAAAACACAAACAAAAATGTCAGTGGGAAAAATCAGGGCAATTAATGACAAGAGAAGGTGATTATTGCTATGCTTTAGAATAAGAAGCATTGGTCTTCAGAGAGCAATCAAATGCCCAAGAGCCTATAGCTCCTCTTCACGTTCATGATTATGGGCATGCCTGGAATCAGGAACTTGCTGTAAATGTCGCAGCTTTTGGAAGAGCACCAGAGTTCTCTTTTTCGTGATCCTATTTGAGTAATTATGCCTTGTTCTTCTGGTTGCAAAGACTGCATTTAACTGTAGTTGATCCTTTCACTATGTTCTTTTTCAATAGCTACACTTACTTTTAAAATATTCGATAAGAAATACATTTGCCTCATGTGTAGAAGTAAGAAAGTTTAAGATTGGACCTTTCTGCTGCCACATTAACCAACTCATGTAGGATTCTCTCTGCTCATACAGCAAATGCCGGGTACTACTTTTCTGTGTGTCTTTAAGAGTTGTGCATTTAAAAAATAGTAATAAGATACACCCCTATCAGATGGCTATGTTGGATGCTGTCTAACACAAAGGGTAACAAAAATATCCCTTCCCTTTATCTACTGTTGAGAATAAGCTTTTCCTGGAATCAGTGGATCTCCAAGAATGTTTGGTTTTAGAATAAACTGGGAGCTTTAAAAATCCCCAAAGCCCAGGCCAAGTAGACATCAACTAAATCAGAAGCACCATGGTGGGACCACAGAATTAAGATTATTTTAAAGCTCCTATGGTGATTCTAATAGGCAATCAAGTTTTAGAGCTAGTTAGAAAATAGTTTGGAAATGCAGAATCATAGGCCTCACCTCAGATCTACTGAATCAAAATTTGCATTTTAACAAATTTCTGGAGAATCTGGATGCACATTACATTTTAAGGAACCCCAGTGCAATCGCATAGTACACTTGACTTGATTAAGAACCTGGGGTTATGTCCCTTTAAAATAATTGCTGGTAATTTATTCAGTCATTGGAATAATTCATTTGCCATACATGGTGCTAGGCACTGGATATATCATGGTGATCAAACACTATAATTCCCAAACAACATGGAACTCATTTTTAAAGTAATGAAAAAAAGAAATTATATCAATAAATATAGGATTATAAACTGTTAAGTGTTGTGAAGGAAATGCATGAGATGTTAGGAGAGGCTATTGCAAGAGTGCCTTTTCTTGTCTCAGAGGTCAAGAAAGTGTTTTCTGATATTTGAGTTCTGACTGGAAGTACAAGAAGAACTTAACAGAGAAATTAAGTAGGTAGATAGCATGGGGAAAAGAATCATAGCTAAGTGCAAATTTCTTGAGATGGGAAGAAGATGGCATATTTGAGACTCTGAAAGAAGGTCTTTTGTTGAAACACAGAGGAAGAATTATAATAGTACTAAGTGATTCTGGACAAGTATGCAGGATCGATATCATGTTGTACGTTATAGCCATTTGAAAGATCTAAGGGCCTTTAACCTAAGAGCAATGAGAAATTCCTGAAGGTTTTTAAGGAAGATGGGAAGGATTTACATTTTTAAAAGATAAGTGAAGCAAGGTCAGTGCAGATAGTTGCACAGGATGTGCACCGCATAAACCTAGAGAATGTCACTAGTAGCAGAGTTTAAATGAGTGACACCTTCAGGGTTGTGTAGGCCACAACTTGAGCAATCATACTCATGTCTCATTCCAAATTCCCTTGGTCTGGGAACTGAGACTGAATAAAAGGTAAGTTCAGGGTAGGAAATATGGGTATCTATTAGAATAAGCTATTAAGTAAAATGTTATTTAAAAAAAAATCTTATTGCATAAATGTTTGATGTGAATTGAAAGTAGGTCCTCCTAGAGATAGAAGTAGGTCGAATGATTTCTCAGTCTTTTCTAGTTTTATAATATGAATTTTAAATGATATTGTCTTTGGCCATAAAAAATTAAATTCTTCTTCTACATTTGTTTCATCTTCTTTCCCTCAACAGATCTGTCAAAGCATCTGGCCAGAAATCTAAAAATAGCCTCTCAATGGTTAGCTGTCCCTCTTCTCCCTTCCTGAGGGTTACCATGGAAATAGAGTAATGAAGGATGGAAGCATCTGAGATAACACTGAAAAGCCACTGGGGTTTGCAACCTGCTTGTTCTGAGAGCTGACCTAGATATTAGAAAAGGAAGGCTATTTCTCCCTTTCCATTGATTAAAAAGATAACTCTAAGGGGTGCCCTGAAGCCTCGCGACAACCTGCAGTAAATGTAGATGTGTTGGCAAGAGATGGTAATTGCTGTTAATGAGACTAAGAGGGTACTAAATAGCCAATGTATGTCCTCAGCCTGCATCTTGTCTCGCACTTTCCACCATGAAACAGTAAGTGCTGTAGTCACCTAGTCATTTGGGGACAATTCAGGAGCCCCTACACCCACAGAAGTGACACTGGAATTCAGGCCAATCAGTCCCCACATCTCCCCTCCAGAGGATCAACATGAAGCAGACCCAGCTTCTCCTGCTGGAACAAGTCCAGTGGATATTTCCATTTGACCCTTTGCCTGTCCAGCCTGGCAATGCTTTGAAAAGGCCTCCTGAACTAGGCCTCTTTCTAGTCTTATCCCAGTATGTTCCCAAATCATTAAGAAGCAAGGGGTCTCCAGACAACTTCAGAGTTCAGGTTGTAAACAAAAATAAAAAAATAAAAAGTAACATTTTTAAATGTCAATGGCAGACATAATGCTAATAACTTTGTATTCATTTAATCCTCACAATAATTTACACGATGTTACTGTCTTTATTTATAGATGTAGAAAACTAGCCTGAGAGGAAATAAGCCTGATAGAGTTAAAATTCATCAAAGTTAGAAAATTGGACCCAGATGCATTCCCTTCCAAAGTCTGCGTGCTTTTCACTGAGCCACTGAGCCACAGTGTTGTCCTGCCATTCTCTCCCAAGATGAAGCTGTTGGCCAAACTGCTATATCTCCATTCATTGCACTAGAGGTAATGTCTGTGATTTAAAGAGGTTTGTCTCTTTACTAAATTATGCTCCCACCATTAACAGTGAGTAAGTAACATCACAAGAGGGACATTTTAAACTTTTTTTTCAGTCTGAATGCATTTTGCCTTTGAAATGGCCAAAGTGTAGGGATCTTTTCTACCTGAAAGCAAATAAGCAAAGTGATTAGCCCGGAATCAGTATATCAGAAGGCATAGTTCCATATTGTATGTGTAGTATTTGATATCTCTCTCTCTCTCTCTCTCTCTCTCTCTCTCTCTCTCTCTCTCTCTCTCTCCATGCTACCCTGTAGCTATATGTATGCTATGAAATGCTTCTTAATAGTAAACAAATAACCCCCTGTGTACCTTGCTCTCAAATCACCTCTTGAATTCTCATTCTTGCTCTTAACTAATGTGATATGAAAACCTACTCTTTTACACCAAGGTCCTTTCTTAGCTTATTTCCTGGATCTGCTTCCATTCTATCAATATTCCCTACTCAGCTCTGAAGGTGAATAGTGATCTACGCCATATCCCCTCCCCATACAGTGATCACAAAAAAACTTTGAGGGAACTTTTCCATGTCTCTCTGTAAGGTACAGATTATAAAAATAATTATAATAACTATTATTTGTTGCATGACTCCTGCATATTTATATGTAGTTCTAAGTACTGCAAAGGGGACTTTACATGTTCCGTTTTCATTTATCATAAGACATAAGAATTATTATCCAAATTTTACAGATGAGGAAACTAAATTTAAGGTATCTCGATACTTCAGAGGAAAAAGTAGCAGAACTAGAATTTTGACCTGGGTCTGCCTCTTAGTCTTTGCTCTTTCCATTGGAAGGTACTATATAATCCTATTAAATACAACCAACCAATGGGCCATACCATTCTAGAACTGAATGGTAAATTATTCCACAGAGAGACTATCACAGGGAGTCCTACAAATTTCCATGGCTCATCTCTTTACTTCGTTCTAATTCCTTTGGCTAGCTGTCACTCCTCAGACAGACCTTCCCTTATCATTCTATGTAAAATAAGCTCTCTATCTTCTGATCCAGTTCTGTCTCTTAGAGCACCTAGTACTGCTGGATATTATGTTATGGGTGTTTATTGGTTACTGTGTATCCTCACAAGTAAAATATAACCCTATGAAGCAGGAATATAGTTTTACTCACTAGAACTAAGAACCCAGGACATGACCTGATGCATAGCATATGTTCAATAAATATCTTCTGACCTCTTTTCCACACATAATTAGAACTTGGTTTGAATCTGCCTCTTAGTAATTGAGTAATCTTAGACCAGTTACTTAATCTCCTTAAGTCTCAGTTTTCTTATCTGTACCATGGGGACACTACTGCTTTCTCCATGGGGATTTGTGGGAATTAAATAATTTCATGAGTAAAAAAACCCTTGACATGAAGCTCAATGCCTAATAAACACTCAGTGAATGGCATCCTTTTCAGGCCTGTTGTTGTTGTTGTTGTTGTTATTATTATTATTACTATTATTATTATTAAATGGTACTGACACACACCAGCACCGGCATTATCACCATTAACTATCATTACAACCAACAAATTCAAATTCACATATATCATCAATCTCATAAGTTTGAATGGCAAAATTTAACCTCATAATTACACAATACCAAAAAATAAATCTCTTTAATAAATTAAATCGCCACTTACATTTGTTTGGATGTGCCATCAATTCTGAGTGAAAGCAATAGATTGGAGCTTAGATATCAGAGTTCAACTGTCCCCTTGGTGGCATGAAAAAAATGCATGAGCGATGCATGCAAATGGATGTAAGGATTTCTGTAGAGAATGTTTTCTTTTGTCTTAATACTCTCAGATGTAAATAAATTTCAGTTATTTCCTTAGGAATTACCTATTTTTTCAAATCAATTACTGAATTGGCTTAGGTATTAATTGAAAAGCCAGTGAACCTAATGAATCTCCATTCAAAAAGAATTTATTTTTTCCAGAAAGTTAAATGAAAATGAAGTTGCCCCCATTACCCACCATGGACACCTTGAAAAAGGTTCATAGTTCTCCCAGTGTAGCATTAATCACGTCACTTGAAATCTAGATTTTTTTTCTCTTTGGAAA
>NW_006442508.1:2855770-2856979 GCF_000325575.1 Pteropus alecto | reverse complement strand
AAAACAATAACTGGAGCTTAGTGGCAGCTACCCTGTTAGTGGCACATGTCTCTTGATGCTGTATTTAATACCATTCCCTTCTATCTAGGCAATTTTAACATTGCCTACATTGCTCCTTTAGAGATGAATTTGTGACATCCCATCTAGTCTAATGCACCTGCACATATACTTTACATGGCGAGAAACTGAGACAGTTTAATGACTTCAATCAAACTTGCTTTGGAAGCAACATGTTACAGAGGAAAGAAAACCCATCTTGAGTCATTGCTCTGGCACTTATCTGCATAACTTAGGGACATTAGTTTACTTTTCTGGGACTAGGTTTTCTCTTCTCTAATATAGGAGTAGCTATAATCTAGCCTCTAAGGGAATCATTGGATCATATGTAAAATGCACCTGAAAACACATATCATCGCCCAAAGCCACATGGATAGGAGAAGAGGAACTAGGATCTAATGGAAACCAACTTCCTACCAAACAAAAATATCACTTTTCCAATATGAATACTTTGGTTTCTATAGAAATTGTCAAGAACATCATTTATTGGCATTTGAGATTGTGCTTTTCTCTGCAGATAAAAATGATATCAAAATGAAAGCTGAAGTTATCATATTTAGAAGTATCCAATCGCAAAGTGATGTGCTTACAACAGTGAAAAGCCAGGCAGCAAATCAATCAAGACCATCTCGCAAAGAGTGATAATGAAAAATATATTTTCCCTCTCATTCTATGAAAGATTCAAGTTGCAAAACCAGAAGAAAAAAGTCTAAAACAGTGACCAATGGCATCAAAATAAGTGCTTAGATGGTCCCGTCTTGACCATTTTCATAATGCTTCTCACCTTACTTTACAAAAACCTCAGAGCTCTTTCTTAAAGACAAAGATGTTCTTTTTCTTCAACTCTCTCAAATATATATATCAAACAATAAAAGATTAAAATCTTCCTTGATTTTCTACATCAAAGAAAATACCTGAATAATCAGCTACATGTAATCAATCTCTTTCAGCGAGTTCAGATGTGATAAGAACCTACTTTAGAGGATGAAATACCTGCATCTCATCTCAGCTTGATGCTTTCATAAATGCCAGTGTGAGGAAGAGATGTGATCTCAGTCGCTGTGGAATTCCCAAAATAGACTGAGGACTAAGAGGAACAAAGACAGTGAAAATTCAGAAATTGTGAAAATTGGATCCAGCCTCAGGCAAAGC
>NW_006442508.1:2767128-2855756 GCF_000325575.1 Pteropus alecto | reverse complement strand
GGCTTCCAGGTTTAACTCTTATGTCTCTCTGACTGCACTAATCATCATGGTCCCAAATGTGCTCTTCTCCAGATTCTAAACACTGTATTCAGGGCAAGAAACTGCTGGAGAGCATTTAGGGGAGCTTAGAAGTTGGCATATGAAGCTGATATATGTATCTTATAAACATTGAGTCCTTTAATTCTATAAGGACAGTAGGCACTATCATTATCTTAATTTTTCATATGAGAAAACTAAGGCACAGAGAAGTGTGTGACAAGCCTAAAGTCAGACAACTAGCAAATGATGGAGCTAGTACTTGATCAAATGAATCATAGAACTCAACTTTTTATATGACCCTATTGGTCATGTACTGATTGAGTCTATCTGTATCCCATTTCATATGGTAAAAAACAAGACCTTAGAGGGATTAGATAGAGGATTTATAAATCCTCAAGTTTCATAAATATGTAGGGATCTTAAATAAATAACGTATTAGTTTCCAAGGGCTGCTATAACAAATCGCCACAAACTTAGTGGCTTAAAGCAACACTTTATTATCTTGCAATTATGAAAGTCAGAATCTCAAATAGGTTTTACTGGGGAGAAATCAAGATGTTGGCTGGGCCACAATCCTTCCAAAGACTAGAGAAGAGAATCCATTACCTTTCCTTTCCCAGCTTCTAGAGGTCAACTGAAGTCCTCAGATGGTGGTCTCTTCTTTCACCTTCAAAGGGTGCTGTCACAATCTCTGCTTCCATCACCACATCTCCTCTCTGACTATAACCTTCATGCCTCCTTCCTATTAGAACCCTTGTGATTACATTGGCCCCATCCAATAATACAGAATAATTTTTCCATCTCAATATCCCTAGCCTAATCACATCTGCACAGTCCCTTTTGCTGTAAGGTAACATGTTCACAGGTTCCAGGAATTGGGACATGAACACATTTGACAGAGGGCAGGTTGGGGACTCCATTACTCATCCGACTAATAGATAGAGGATCATGGGTATAGGGGTAAAATGTGCACAATCTTAAAACAGAAAGGAAACTTGGAGCTGATCTAGCTCAACTTAAACCAATGTATGTCAATGTCAAGAACACACTCAAACCCCCGGTTAGCAGACTAGATCATCATCATTGTGCTTATGGGCTTTTTTAATATACATAAAATGAAAGCAATATTGGTAAGGTAGGTGTGAAACACATTGTTCTTCCAAGACCTTTGACACAATTACTTGTAAGTAGAACTTTTCTCCAAGGTGCTACTGAATAAATGGAGGGTAGAGAAAAGAAGCAAGTATATCAAAGAAAGATTTGCCTGCTTTTTATCAATCTTGTGTGTTTCATCTCTCTTTTCTACTCTTTTCTATCTCTTACTTTGCAATATGCTTTGTCTCCAATTGTCAAACGATCCTTAGAAATTGCTCTGAAAACCAAATACTAAGCATGACCAGATGAGGGAGGTACTTCATGTTACATGAAAAAGAAAATACATATAAAAATGTTTAAATTTCTGAATAAAGCCAGAGGTTGGATTTGTTTGTGTGCTCCACAAAGGGATCTAGCTAATCTTTCAGCTCAGCTTCAGAGAGAATCAAATAACCTTAAGATTTCAAAAGCAAGAACATGTTGCCTTCCCAAATCCTCTGAAATTCCCCCAAATTAGGTTGCTTTAATTAAAGCAACTAAATTGTAAAACACATGAAACCCACAGATGTAGATGTGAAGATTAATGCTCATATCTTAAAAATAATATTTTTCATATATATATTGTATTACTTGGAATGACTTAAAATTTTGTAAAGGAAGTTTAACACTTGATATTTATTGTATATTTAAATAATAAATAAATGCAGGTTTAAAACACACACACACACACACAAGATTGATCACAGTATCACCAGAAGGAAGAAAATAAAATTATTTCTGGAAGTCTTCATCAGATACTGTTTGCTTTGATACCAAACCTTCTTACTGGAGCTGATTATTAGATTTTGAAGATTTAGCCATTAGGAAAGAGATCTAACTAAATTATTAAACTAAATAATAAGTCCCATTAAGTGGAAAAGGCTTTCATGAAGGTTTTTATTAGTAACTCAATTGACATTGGAAACAAAAAATATTCATTAATGAATTTTATGTCATAGGTATTGCATCAGATAAATGCTTTTATTGTTACTATAATTCTCAAAATATATAATGCAACAGATACTATTATTCCACTTTCATTGTCAAAGTAAAAGTCAGAGGGAGATTGCAAATTTGCTCAAGATCATGAAATCATAAAAATCTTTTTCTACCAGTATATATAACATTCTCCTTTCCTATATTTTCTCTTTCATATCTGGCTAATCCTTCTCCATGTTCAACTAGGGTCACACTTCCTCTAAGTAGTCTGCTTCCCATGGACTCTCAGCTTGGTCCACTGGCCACCTCTTTCTCTCTGGATGACCTCATCCAAAATTTCAATAGCTAATTGAAGACTGGTGTAATTTTATTCAAGTTAATGATGATTTTACAAACACTGGAGAATTAGATTGTAAAGTAGTGCTGTAGAATATGTATTAGTGAAGTAGGAAGTGAGATAAAAGCTGGCTAACCACCTATAAAACACTCTCCATTGAGAAATGTTTAAATGTTTATGCAGATGTTAGCTGTGCCCAAAGAAAACCTGTTGGCCTTTATCATTATCCACTGTCTACCTGGTAGCACCTACTGAAATGGTATGTAGAGTCTATTAGAAAACCACTACCCTGTAAACTGTATGCCAACAGTTACATCCTTATCCAGCTCTGAAAAAGAGAGAGGATCTTTCTCTCTTGTTTTCAAACTATAAGAATACAAGTGAAGAAGAGGCCAGATATGGTGCTCCCACCACCCCAAAATGTGAAAAAGGAGGAAAAGGAGAAGAAAGCAGAAATGAAAGAACGAGTCTTGACAATATTTCCACTTTCATTTCTACCTTCATTCCTGCCAAGATCATGGCTTATTTACATGAGTTAATAAATAAATTCTTCTTTCTGTTTATTGCTTGTTTGCAATGATCTTGTTTCTGTCATGACCAACCAAAGATTTCAGCAGATTCAATAAATGTTATCTACTACATTTTGCTCTCTAGAAATAAAAATCTTTCCAGAAATCACTTTTTTGGGGGGAAATCAGCCTTTTTACCCGTTTTTGCATGCTTGAGACATAGCCCATTTCTACACTCATTTATCAGCTAGGTTTGAATAAAATAAGTTACTGAAGACCTCCTTCCTCTTGACTTCAGGGTATTAAGAATTCTGAATTTTGAAGTATGAGTGTTGTGAATCCCATCTCTGCTACTGTGTAGTAGAGTGACCTATAACAACTTGATTCTCACATTCATAAAATAAGTAAAACCTACCTGCACCATGTCACCTAGCCCTTATGAGGATCAAATAAAATGAACAGCACACCTATACTTTTTATAACCATGCATAAGTAACTTCTATTAATTACTGGTAGTTTCTAAGTTTTAGTCTTGGAACTTTTGATGTCTTTTCTATAACTTCCCTCCCAGGAAGGACTAATCTGTCTGTTTGTCTTTGACTACCACCCTTCTGTTCTGGGTTCCTAAGTTGATACTTATTTTCCTTTCTTTTCACATGAGCTACAGTCTAATGGACATTTCCTTTTTAAAATCCTGACATAGCTTCAAACTTGATAAATCTGCAATCAGGCTTTCCCCAAATCCATGTTCTCTCTTGTCTTCCCTCTCTGAATCTGGTCTTTACATCTTCTATTGGAGTCACTCTCCACCATTCCTCTCTACTGATCAAACTCAGTCGTGAACCAGTTTCTATTGTGATGATGTCCTTATCAATTTTCTCTCATATCCACATTACTCTTCTTACTGTCCCCATGTAATACTAAATTCTCATCTTTTACCTAGATTACTATAGCTTAACTCACCTGTCTATTTTCTCCCCACTATCAATGTCAGAATAATCTTCTTCAAAATTTCCTCCCAGTAACTTACTGATAAAATATATATAAAACTTATATATGTATATATATAATATATACATGCACTGTAACTCTGCAGTGTAAATGCTTTTAATTTGCAGAAAGATGTAGAAGCTGAGACTCAGAGATGTACGATGCTTTGCCCTAGATCACATAGCTATGATGTGGAAAATAGAATTGAACCCTAGTACCTCTACCTCCAAACCAGTAATGAAATGCTTTCCACTAACTTACCACATCTCAGTTCTTCCATCAAGGTCTGTGTGGTTTCCTCTTCCTCTCAAGTATCTTTCTATTCACTCCTTACCCTCCAGTCTGTGCTTTCTTATGTTATTGGCATTATTTCTGCCAAGTAGATTGTGAGAAGCTATGGTTCAGATCTTCAAGTCTTTTATCTTTTTAAATGTCTACTCCTAAAATAAAGCTAAGCATAGGAAAAGAGGGAAAAAGGCAGAGAAAGGGAAGATAGAGGAAGATAAGAAATTTTCTCAAATTCTTATAGGAGACAAGATGCATTATCATCATTTCTTAAAGTGTGGTCCGAAGAGTCCCCACATCAAATCTGCTGGGATGTAGGTCCCGGGCCTCACCGCCATTGATTCTGCTGCTGTCGCTCTGCCACTGCAATAAGAACACACTGAAACCTGAAGTCTCTCGATGTTCTTGCCAAAAGACAGATTTTTAAACAGTATATTCTACTTGTGCCCCATAAAGAGTAAACAAACATTCTATAGGAAGTTTGCCTAATTCTTATGACTGTCAGCAGATGAGATCGTCATCCTTTTTTTCACTTTCTCATTCATACTGAGAGAAGAGTTGTAATTAAAACCTCACACTGAGCAGAGAGTGAGTCAGGTCCAGGTACCTATATTGTCTTATTTCCTTTCTTGATTTTGTGAAGGAAATACGATGGAAGATAGAGTGAAATCTTACACAAAAACCCAATTCATCATTAAAGCACTCATCTCATTTTAAATAAACCTCAACTTCCCCAGTTTTTCTACTTGTATATGCTTCATGTTGTATCCAGTTTACCAGATCTAGTATATTCAAAATATATATAATTTTTCTTCCTCTTATATTTTGTAGGAATGATTTCATTGTTACCATGCCTACGACCAAAAGAGTTTCCTATTATGATGTTCTAGTCCCATACAAATAATTTTAGCTTTACTTCCTCTTTCAAAAACAGCACAAGAACATGCTGTGAAATGAAAACCTCATGAGCAGATTTTTAAATAACATGTTCAAGTCACTATTTTAGCTTTGGGATACACTAAATTAATAACAAGAAAAAAAAAGCTTCTTGATAGTATCCTAACTTGACTGATTTATGCTATTTTAAAAGCAGGTGAGAGATATTGTCACACACCTTAAGTCTGTTTGTTTTGTTTTCTTTTGTTTTTCAATTATGAAGATAATTTTGCTCTCAAGAATTTACACACTCTTCCCACTGACATATATTATAAGAGGATGAGGTGGTTTTAGGCCTTTCAGTCCACTATCACTAAAAACAGACTTGATTTAATTCAGATGAAAGCAAACACTGTGATGTAATGAGGATAACACTAGCCTAGATATCAGAAGTCCAGGATTTTATTTCCAGTTTAGACACAACTTTGGGGCCTTTATATAATCTCTCTGGAACTCATTTGTCTCTTTATTAAATGAGCAGAGTAGACTAGATCAAGGGTCACAAAATCAAAGGATTTTTAGAAGCTAAGTAGGTAAGCAAATAGAGAGAGTAAGATCATAATGTAAGACAACAGGGAGTTAAAAAGAACTGGATTTTAAAAAAAAATACTCTCAAAAAGCATTCAATGTAAAAATTTTTTAAAACACTGTAACCAAACCTCTGGAAGTCAAATTCAGCCCACAGGCTACATATAATCTCTGAACTATACAGTTTTTCAAGTACCTTCCAGCTTTAACTATATATGATTCTAAAACTGGCAGTAATGATAACTGAAATCACCTATAACAAAGATAATAATAATTGTTCACATTTATCTGGAGATTATTACATGCCAAGCTCTTAGCTAAAGACATATTAACTCATTTTAATCCTCGAGTTTAAATAACTTGTCCAAGCTAATCTACTTAAATTTCTGTATGCATCGAATCATCAAGCTTCAAATAAATAAGCTGTCTACCATAACATGTTTTGGCTATACATTTACCATTTCTTTCAGTGATTTCTTCTAAAGAATTTAAAAATATATACATATAATCTCTCTGCTGATAGTTTTAAAAGATTTGTCAGTAAGATCTTTATCACTTTTACCATTAGGTAAAGAACATTTTCTGGTCGATAATCATACGTGTTGATAGGGATCATATTGATCTTTATACAAAAGGTCACTAGGTGAAATCACGTACCTTTACTTGATCATTTACATCACATATATTAATTTTAAATTCTATATATTTATCTTTTACTATTCCTTAATAAACAATGAATTTAAAAAGGAATTAGAATCATACGATAGAGTAAACCAGGCTTAATCAATATCAAAACTGACTATTCAACTCATAAACTTCAATCAAGAGACTTAATGAAGGATAACATTTAAAAGTTAGAAAATATTTTGGCAACAATATCTAATATAATAAAATATATGGCAACATTACTTAATGTTCTACTCTACTGAAAGTAATAAATGTTATGTTTGATGTCTCTATATTGCTGAAATACTATTGTGTGCTTAGTGGACTAATTGGTATTATAAACTAGAGAGTAAGAATAGGGATAAATTTTACATAAAGTGAATTTTCTAATGTTTTGATAATTTTTAAAATTAAAAAAAGTATTTTCTCAATGTCATTTGGAAGTTAATAGAGTCACAAAATCAGAATAATAAAACTAGAAGAGGTTTCTAGAAATCAGTGGGTACTAGTCCTTGACCCATTTATTGGGCTATACTGGAATTGCAGCTGATCATAGGAATTAATTATTTGTTTTAATCCAAAATATCAAATGAGATCATCATTTAAATTTAATAGTTTAGATTTCTAGTTTTGGCTCCGACATGTAAAGAGCTTGGAAGTTTTCATTTCTGCCTTTACAATAAGAAAAACTGGACAAAATTAAAGTCACTGACTTTTCTTTGGTCCATCAAAAATTTAAGTTTCAGGGCTAACTGCCATCCTGAAACCTGGAGAGACAGATGTACTTAGAAAGACATAGCTAAGCTCTGCTTACTTGGAGCCAAAGTCCTTGGAGCCATAAACTAGGTAGGACTCCTAAATGGTAATTTTGATAAAAACTGCTGACACCTAAGTATGGACTAACATGACATGTAAAAGTCCAAGAGGCTGCTGTTTTAAGGGAGCTCCCACATTTTCATGAGTTTTGCTTTCAGGAACCCCAGCATGTTCTCACAGTGAAGAATCAAGAAAGATCCTCCCCGCCCCCAAAGGCTCTGGCAGGATGAGGGAAGAGTAACCCCTACGAAATGCACCCAAGGCTAATTATCTATTCCTTAAATGTGGGTTGCATGCACTGCCTCAGCCAGGCGATCAAGTTTAGCTTCAATTGTGGTAAGTCAGGTTTGGTAGTGCGTACCCCGAATATGTGATGAAAACAATGCTTTATCTCTGTGATCTTTCTCCCCAAAACACTTAACACCAGTCTAATCATGAGAAAAACATTGAACAATCCCAAATTAAGCATATTCTTCTAAATGTCTGAATACTCTCCACAATTATCATAGTTTTTCATTTTGCTGTGATTGAAACCAAGAAAAGTCTGAGAGACTACATGCAATATGCTATCTCGCATAGGATCCTGGAACTGAAAAAGGACATTAGGCAAACACTGAGAAGATCTGAATAAACTGTAGACTTTAATTAAAAATTATGTGTCAATATTGGTTCATTAATTGTGACAAATGTCATACTAATTTTAGGATTTTAGGAGAAATTGGGTTTTAGATATATGGCAAGTCTCTGTACCATCTTCACAATTTTTCTATAAATGAAAAACTATTCTGAAATAAAACATTTAATTTTGAAAAAGAAAAAGCTAATAAACATGAAAAATATGACACTAGTAATAAAAAGCTTATAAATATTAATATGAAATATTAATAGTTTGCTATAACTCAGATAATGATTAATTAAAATTAGAGAATTGGATGTTGTTCCCTCATTAAAGACCAATTTTCAGCTTGGTATGTGGTCTCAAAAAAGAAAATTCTGGGTCAAGATGGTGGGGTAGGTAAATGCTGTGCTTGCCTCCTTTCATAACCACATTCAATTTACAACTAAACTACAGAACAACCATTGTTGGGAGTTGCCTGAAGTCTAGCTGAACAGAAGTCAGACAACTAGAGACACACAGAAGAGGCAACTTCAAAACTGGTAGGAGGAGGGAGATGTGGAACAGCCTGGTCCCACTCCTGTGTGTGTTGGCTGAGAATCAGAAAGAATATCTCGGTTGCAGAGGTCCCCCTTGAAGAGTGAGGGGTTCTGGCTCCACACTGAGCTCCAGAGCCCAGGGTTTCAGTGCTGGGAAGAGAAGTCTCCACAACTTCTGGCTGTGAAAACCAGTGGAGATTGTGTCTGAGTGAGACGAAGGGCTGAGGGAGCCCCAGGCATTTTCTTACAAGGTCCATGTGCAGACTTACTTGCTGGCAAACTCACTTGCTCTGAGCTCCAGCACAGGCACAGCACCTCTAAAGACACTAGAGACATACAGGGAGGAACTGAGTTGTCTGACTTCAGGGCGAGTGCTAGAGGGGTAGCTTTCTCCCATACAGAAGTGAAGGCTGAGGGCATTGTTCCTTTGTTGAGCCCACCCCAACCTGGCTTGCAGACCCAGGTGGCAGTGGCTCTTGAGTCTCCAGGAAAGTAGCTAACACTGGTCACCCCACCCTGGAGATTCCCTGAGAACCTGTCCCCCTCAATGTGTGGGCTCACCCAAGCCACTTGCAGTGGATTTTCCATACAAACAACCCATCTTAAGTCATGCTGCAGACTTTCCTAAAATCTCTCAAAGGTTCACAGCACCTAAACAAGCAGTGTCTTGCCTCAGCATGCTTCGTATCTCTTGCTGAGAAACCCCAAGCCCAGCACTAGTGGCAGCCAGCCTTGGTTTTTGGCTTGGCCTCTTGAGGCACTTCCACACTCAGAATGGGTGGCAGCCATCTATAGATTGCTTGGTGGCTCATGCCAAGTGACCCTGGGCAGGACACAGGCTGCAGCTGAATTGAGCCAGTGGCAGGGCACCTCCCAAAAGGCCTCAGCCTGCTGGCCCAGCAGCTGGCTTCAGTCTGAGCCAGAGCACCACCTAGGATCACATCTAAGGACAACACACCCAAAAGGCAGACAAGGCAGGCACCAGAGCTCTGCTAAAATGAATCTTGCTCTGTAAGGTCATCCCCCTGCACAGCAGCTCCTCCACTGGTCATGGGCAGTCATCACACCAATCAGCCCTCCCACTGATGAGCAAACAGCAACCAAGTCTCAATTACAACAGAGGGGAACACAACCCATACAAAAAACATACCGGGAGCTCCCAGCTCAAGTGACCAGAGAAGACTGTGCCACTGGGCCCCACAGGACACCTACTACATAGGCCACTCAACTGAGACTAGGAGACATAGCAGCCCTATCTAATACATAAAAACAAACACAAGTAGGCAGCCAAAGTGGAAAGACAAAGAAACATGTTCCAAATGAAAGAGCAGAACACAGCTCCAGAAAAAGAACAAAATGGAGACAAGCTATCTACCAGATGCAGAGTTCAAAACAATGGATATAAGAATGCTCAATGAACTTAGGGGAAGAGTAGAGGAATTCAGTGAGAACTTTAATAAAGAGATAGAAAACATAAAAGTAGAGATAGAAAACATAAAAAAGAACCAGTCAGAAAATAAAAATACAATAACTAAAATGAAAAATACCTTAGGAAGAATTAACAGTAGATTGAATGAAGCAGATGATCAAATCAGAGAGTCAGAAGATAAAACAGCAGAAAACACCCAATCAGAACAACAACAAGAAAAAATAATCCCCCCCAAAAATGAGAATACTTTAATGGGCCTCTGGGACAACATCAAGTGTATCAACATTTGCATCAAAGAGCTACCAGAAGGAGGAGAGAGAGAGCAAAGAATTGAAAACTTCTTTCAAAACATATTAACTGAAAACTTCCTTAACCTGGTGAAGGAAATAAACATGCAATCCTAAGAAGCACAGAGAGTTCCAAACAAGATGAACCCAAAGAGACACACAACAAGCCACATCATAATTAAAATGCCAAAGGTTAAAGACAAAGACAGGATCTTAAAAGCAGTAAGAGAAAAGCAATTAGTTATCTACGAGGGTGCTCCCATAAGTCTGTAGGCTGATTTCTCAACAGAAACTTCGTAGGCCAGAGGGATTGACATGAAATATTCAAAGTGATGAAAAGCAAGGACCTACAACCAAGACTACTCTATACAAACGAAGCTATCATTCAGTATCAAAGGACAGATAAATAGCTTCCCAGACAAGAAAAAGTTAAAGGAGTTCTTCATCACCAAGCCAGTATTACAGAAAATATCAGAGGGCCTTCTTTAAAGAGAAAGAGAAAAAAGGAAAAAAAAAAGATAAAAATATGAATAAAATGGCAATAACTACAGACCTAACAACAATTATTTTAAATGTAAATGGATTAAATGCTCCAATTAAAAAGATACTTGTGTTTGTCTTTATGTGGGTGAATGGATAAGAAAACAAGACCCATACATATTCTGCCTACAAGAGACTCACTTCCAATCAAAAGACACAAACGAAAAGAAGCTGAGGTAGCAATACTTATGCCAGATAAAATAGATTTTAAAACAGTCTATAACAAAGGATAAAGAAGGACCCCGTAATCCCATTTCTGGGTACTTATTTGAAAAAACCCAAAACACTACTTCGAAGGGACACATGCATCCATATGTTCATTGCAACATTATTAACAATAACCAAGATATGGAGGTAACCTGTGTATCCATCATTAGATGAATGGATAAAGAAGAGGTGGTGCATATATACAGTAGAATATTATTAAGCCATAAAAAATAATGAAATCTTGCCACCTGCAACAACATAGATGGACCTAGAGGGTATTGGGCTGAGTGGAGTAAGTCAGACAGAGAAAGACAAATGTCATATGTGGAATCTAGAGAACAGGATAAACAAACAACAGAAACAAGCTCATAGATATAGAGAGCATTTTGATGGTTGTCAGATTTGAGAGTGGGAGGATGGGGAAAGGGAGGAGAAGATTAAGAGGTACAAATGGTAGTTACTAAATAGTCATGGGGATGTAGAGTATAGCATTGGGAATATAGTTAGTAGTATTGTGATAACTATGTATGGTGTCAGATGGGTACTGTATTCATAGAGATGATTGCTTCATAAGTTATATAAATGTCTAATTGCTATGTTGTACACCTGAAATTAATATAATGTTATATGTCAATTATAATTGAAAAAATAAAAATACAAATAAAGATTTAAGGCAAAAAAAGAAAAGAAAAATTCTGGTCTACTGTAACTCTCATTGAAATGATATGGAGAAGTAAATGACAATATAACGATGCTGTTTCTAATACTTGTACCATTTGACAAAGAAACAGTAACTCTAAAGAATGATGTTTCTTACCCCATTCCTCCCCTCATCCAAATTAACATAGGCCAGGACTACAAATCCCCAAAATTTTTTCAAAGTGAAAAAAAAGTGTCACAGGAGTTCTTTAATCATATATTACATTCCCTTCCTGGAGAACCACAGTGTACTTTAGCATAAAAGACTGGGAAGTCCTAGTGTAAAGAAACTTTGTATGGCCATTATACGGTTTTTCACAAAGCATATATTAACATTAAAGGAACACCAGACTTCCAAATAATACAGTGCATTCAGATCATTCAGGAAGAAAAACTTTAAATAATTTAAAATGCCCTTAATCATGCCAGATGTGCTGCCTGGCATTCACACACCTCTACTATACAGTCTATTTATCCTTTATTACACATTCAGCCCATATTTCAGATTTCTTTACCATGAACTTCTGCTCTTAACAAAACTCTTACCTCTTCATTTGAAGATTAGTTTCATTTCTGAGACTTAAGACTTTGTTCTTATCTGACTATCTGAAATGCCTCCTTCCTTCCTTCCCCCATATATTCTATTTGTCTTTCAAAAGCTAGCTTAAATCACACTCTGGCACAAAAGCCTTCCTTGATCTTTCTTGGCCCTAATCATTTCTATCTTCTCTTCCTTCCTATAGTTCATACTGTGTATTTTGCTGACTTTGCCACTTATTGCAAAATGTCCAATTACTTCATTCAGTATTTCTCAAAATGTCTTCCATGGACCTTCAGAATTTGAGTTTGTTCTTCCTGGGCAACTCTTAGTAGTAGAAATCCACACAACTCAATAAAGAAAATGTTAAGTTTTCTGTGTTTGTGTAATTCTGTGCATTCTTTTTTATAATTCTTTAAATTCATTTTTTTTAATTCTTTTTTATAATTCTTTAAAGGTCTTACATTTGTTAGTAACCTACTAAATGTAATTTTAATGTATGTAGCACAAAAAATACTTGTTCCTTTGACATGTTCCTGAGCAGTCATGGTTTCTGGCATTTCAAAATAATCCTCTTATTTAAGAAACTTGTTTAAAAATCTCTCTTCCTCCAACCAGAAGCCGAGAGTATGAAGTCTGCAATCTCCAACCAAAATCTCAATCCCAGACTCTAAGGAGGAAATATTCTTACTAAATTTATTAAATCTCAAAGAAAACTCATTAACCATAAGAATAATCTTTGTCCAGGCTCCTGAGCTTTCTCTGAGCTCATTGATGGAGTCTTTTTATCACCAAGCTCATCATCAGCTTTTATGTAAGTCCATATTTATACATGGATCTGTACAAGTCACTAGTTTTAGCTGTTATATATTCATCTTTTATTCTTGCAAAGTTTATTCAAATAGCAAGTCTAATACAAATATATAGAACAGATAAGTGAAAATATTTTGTAAAAAACAAGATAGAAGTAAAGTAAAAATAATAACTCTATCACAAAACATCGAGTGACTAGGAAAATATGTAATACTCTGTTAGCTACGATGGAGAAAAAAACATGTTCCTTAGTGGGCAACCTCAAAATTCTTTCCATGGGAGATTAGCATTCTCAAGAAATTACATGAATTCTATTAGAATGTTAATTATCAAAAAGACAAACGATAAAAAATATTGGCAAGGATGTGCAGAAAAGAAAATCCTTGTATGCTGTTGGTGGAAATATCTAAAGTTACAGTCATTATGGAAAATAGCATGGAGGTTCCCCAAGAAATTAAAATTAAAGCTTCCATATGATCTAGCTATATAATAGGTATAATGAAATCATTATCTCGAATATATACACTCTCATGTTCATTGCAGCATTATTCACAATAGCCAAATTATGGAAACAATCTAAGTGTCCATTGATGTAAAAATGGATAAAGAAAATGTGGTATATATTTATACAATAAAATATTACTTGACCATATAAAAAAAGGAAATCTTGTCACTTGTGACAACATGTATGGAACTAAAAGATGTTATGCTAAGTAAGTTAGACAGAAAGAAAAATACTATATAGTATCACTTATATGTGGAATCTGAAAAAAATTTATAGAAATAGATTATAGAATGGTGGTTGCCAGGGGATGGAGGATGGGGGAAGTGGGGAGATGTTGGTCAAAAATTACAAACTTTCAGTTATAAGATGAACGAGTTCTGACACACTAATGTACAGCATGGTGACTGTAGTTATTAATATTGCATTGTATGCTTGAAAGTTGCTAAGAGAGTAGAGCTGAAGCAGTCTTGCAAAAAAAAAGTAACTATGTGAGCTGGTAGGTGTGTTAATTAACTTGATTATGGTAATCATTTCACAATGTATATAAATATAAAATCATCATGCTGTACACTTTAAATACATGCAATTTTATTTCTCAATTATACCTCAATAAACCCAGGGGAAAATATCTTCGACTGCAATTTAAAAATTAGGAAATTAAAAACACCTTCAACCACAAGCTTAATTATCAGCCCCAATTAGAGAATAATCAGCAGAGGTTTCAGTGTCAAAAAGACCTTCGACTAACAAAGTATTATGAATAACACAATTCTGCAAAACAATCCAACATGAAATATTGGTTCCAAATACTAAAGTTACACAGTGCAATATACTGAAGCATTTAAAGCAAACAGAAAAATCTATATTACTTTTCAATGCATTGCCTTCTAAAAATAGAAAAAAAACACAGAATCACAAAATTTCAGAATGACAAGTTTTAAAAGCATAAATTGGGTGATACCACCTCAATTGTCCATTTATTTTTCAAATATTTATTGTGCATTTGCTATATGCCAGGCCTGTTCTGTAAACTGGTGATATGGCAATGAATAAAACAGACCAAAAAATAATTTCTGTTCCTATGAAGCTAACAGTCTACATGAACACTTCGAGCATTTTAACGCATATTTTACCCAGAGTAGGGCTTAAAGAAACTTAGAATGAAGGGAACATCAAATAAGTTTAACTCTCAAGTAGAACTAATTGTATTTCTCTTTTTGAATTTACGAAAACCTAGAATAGAACACTGCCATGCTGAATCACCCTCACTCACAAACAGCAACATGGCAACTAGAAGAACTAAAAAATATCAATTAAACATCTTTGGGTAGAAAGAGTTAGAAGATCAGAACCCATTTGAAAGAATACTTTCTCTCAAGGAGATTTGAAATGTGCAGTTGAAGCAGTTTATCCCATGGCAGTATAAACAGAGTAATTAATGAGTTAGAGTTATCTGAACTTCTCCCACCCAAAGGTATTCTATATTGAAGTTCTTGCTCATTTATTTTCAGCTTCAGGATCTGATCTTTGGGGGTGGTGAAAATGGTTGGTGGGATTAACTCAATCGACTACCTTTCAGTAAACCCCTCCTCCGCTTTTTGCTTCTATCGAAGTAAGCACTTTCTCTCCATCTTGCATTTGCTTTCACCTCATTAAATCCCCTGCAAAGATAGTGGAAGAGCCAAGTCCAAATGATTTCATTTCAATTATAACAGTAAAAAAGGAAATAGACTGTAAAGTTTTCACATGCACATATTCAGCATATTTTTTGAAGACACATATCTGAAAATATTATTCTGAGAAGGTTATTAAGAAAATTGCTTAAATTACAATGATAATCAAATTGCTGGAAAAAATAATAGGCGATTGAAATTAGAAAAATTCAGTTAATTGGTCTGCTGTGATTTATTCTTAAAATGAACCCTTGATTAGGGTGCTGATGCACTTTGTAAAATGACATACTTTTATTTGCTTCTGGAATTGAATAATTCCAAGTTTTATATGTTCCTTGAGTAAAACAAACTAGAGGCTTCCATTTTTGATTTTATACTTTTCGCATTCTGCTGTAATTAGCAAGTTGCCCTTATTAATGCTCTCCCAAATTCCTGACTGACCCTCTCCTTTCCATCTAATTTTCTTCCTCCTCCAAAACATGTGAATTAGTCTTACTTAAAGGATATTGCAACCTAAATGCAGGAGCTATACCTACTTGCCATTGTAAGAACTTAAAATGTTCCTAAATATACTCAGACATCTTCCCATGCATTTGGAAATATCGCACAAACTTTTTTCTTTCATGGGAGGTACTCAGAGCAAATGCATACATTGTAATATAACAAACCATGAGCTATGGACGAATTGCAGAAAGCAACTAAAGGTTTCTGCTAACAAATAAATATCGTTTACAGGACCGTGGTGGAAACTAAATACTTCAATAAAGTGACCAATAGCTTCTGAAGCACATCATATTTAGATCTCTGGCTTTTATATCTGAAAGACAATCTTACTTCTGTCCCTGTCTGTTACCCCATTTCTCGTTCTCAAACTTTTTACCTTTAGGAGATTTCCTTCATAGCGTTTATCGCCAACTGAAGGTACATTATGCATTTATTTAGTTATTATTTGAATTATTATCTGTCTTTTCAAATAGATTGTAAGCTTCAGGAAGGCAGGAATTTGGGGTTTTCTTGCTGTATACATAGCACCTAGAAATATACCTGACACATAACAGGTACTCCACACATTTCTGTTAAGTAGGGAAAAGAAGTAAAAAAGAAAGGGAGAGAAGAAAATAGTGGTTAGGAAAATTAGTTTTGGAGTCAGAAGTTCTTGAATTGCAAGACAGCTTCATTGCTTCTTTTGTTGTTGTTTTCAGTTTTATTTATTGAGGAATAATTGACCAATAAAATTTAAGATATTGTAAGTATAAAACATGATGATTTGATATATGTATACATTTGAAAGTATTTCTTCTGTTGAGTCATTTAACACCTTCCATCACCTCATATATTGATTATTTTTATTGCTGAGAACATTTTAGTTCTACTCTCTTAGCAAATTTTAGTTACGCAATACAGTGTTATCAAGTACATCATCATGTTATACATCAGATCCTCTGATCTTATTTTTCTTACAGTTGAAACTTTGTACTGTTTCACAAATCCCCCAATTTCCTCTACCCCAACTCCAGGCAACCACTTTTTTACTCTGTTTCTATGAGTTCGCCTTTTTTTTTTTTTTTTAAGATTCCACATAAAAGTGAAACTATGCAGTATTTGTCTTTCTCTGCCGACCTTATTTCACTTAGCATAATGCTTTTCAGTTTCATCCATGTTGTCCCAAATAACAGGATCTTTTTTTTTTTTAAGGCTGAATAATATTCCATTGTATTTATAAGGCACGTTTTCGTCATTCATTCATCAATGGACACTGAGGTTGTTTCTATACTTTGGCTATTGTGAATAAGGCTGCTATGAATGTGAAAGTACAGATATCTCTTCGAGATAATGTATTAGTTTCCTTTGACTATATATACCCAGAAGTGGGATTGCTGAATCATATGGTAGTTCTATTTTTAATTTCTTGAGGAACTTCCATACTGTTTTCCATAGTGACTGTACTAGTTCATTGCTTCTTAAATGTATAAATTTGGGCACATTATGGAAGTTCTCTGAACCTCTGTTTCTTTATCTATTAAATGGAATAAACTTCCTCTCTCCCATAGAGTCATTTTAAATATTAAATGTGATAATATAGATAAAATCATGACTCCGTCATTATTTCTGGTACATTACACACACATGTTTATTACATAACTTTTACATTGTTTTACATAAGTATTTCTAAAAGTACAATAACTATTAAAAGTATGTCAGTAGCTAATGAGTGCTTGTTGAACTGGAAAGTGAATTATAGGATCTGGTCCATGTATATAGGGCCTTCCATAAATTAGAGTCCCTCTCAGAATTCAGATCTTCTCTCTTTATTATAACATCCTTCTCTCTGTTGCTTTTTCTAGTTTAGATAATCTAAGGCACGAGTCCTCAAGCCCCCAGGCCACAAATTGGAACTGATCCATGACCTATTAGGAACCGGGCCACACAGCTGGCCAGGGAGCAAAGTGTCATCCATACTTGCAGCTGCTCTCCAGCACTAGCATCACCACCTCAGCTTCACCTCCCATCATCAGGCATTAGATTCTCATAGGAGCACCAGTACCTGGTGCCAAAAAGATTGGAGACCGCTGATCTAGGGAATTGCTTGTCAACTTTAGTATCACAATCAGTTGTGCAATTTGTAGCAGATAATTTATTACTGATAACAGTAATAATGTTTTAAGTGATTTGCCTTTTAATATAGAACAGAGTGAATTCAAGCTTATCTCATAATAACTTCATGCTCACTCACTAGTGTTCTGAGATGTTCCCCTGAGTGAGAGAGACTAGAATGAAGGTATTATATAAAAGTTGTATATCACCTTCGATGTTGCCCATGGAATAATGTCTGGTTAGTGAGCAATACCTATTATTTATATCTCTAAAGAAAAAAAATGTTCAAGCATAGTTAAAGATTTTTAAGGAATTGGTTTGTGGGAATAAAGTGTATGTATATTGCCCTGTGACAGATGGAAGCATAGAAGCATGGGGCAAGTCTAAGAAGAGAAGGAATTAAATGGGTAATTTGCATGTTGCCCAGAACACATTTTTAAGCCAAATTACTATGATGCTACCTGTATAACTGTGAAGTAAAGAAATTTTCTATACACAAAAAAGAAAGATCAAGTTAAGTATTGGGTTAAATAGTCCCTTTTCATTTTAATTGGCAATGTTACTTACTCTAATAGGGAAAAGATTTTGTTTGTATGCATATTAGGGTATTAAGAGATTTTTTTATTGGCCCTAGAATGGACTACTGAGACTGTAAGCCAAGAACACAAAAGCATAAATTACCTAATAACTAGAGACCAATTGTCTCTCATGGGTTTATTAAGAAACAAATAAACAAGCTCTGTTATCCTCCAACTACCTCCCCACTCCATTTCCAACCCACCTCGATCTTATTTCAGCAGAAGAGAAAAGGGAGTAGAGGCTCATTAGAGCAGGTAGTTGTTAGCCTGCTCTCTAGAGGACCCCATTCTTGCCCTCCTATAGCTATGCCCTGCCCTACAAGGTGAGGAACAATGAGACATACCCGTTGGAAACCTATACCATCTTCTAGATCATGCTCTAACCATTCCAGTATTCTCTCTCCAAATGGTCTTAAGCCTGCTTCAGAACTTATACAGACTTCTTCCCTGGTTTAAGTCTCCTGAGGAGCATGACCCCTATGAGTAACCAAAGGGTGGCTATTTGCAGCAGGTGGCAAGAGGTAAACAGAGCTTGAACATGTCAATTGAAGTGATTACGCAGGTGTACAGATTACTCTCTGTGTGAGACAGATCCAGGACTGGACAGATAAGAATTGTAGGCCTTGTGCTATGGATGGTAAGGTGGACAGGGACAGTCCATCCTATGCCAGCCACCATGTTAACATACAAATTTACAAAGAGTTCAGAAATTCTAAATTCCAATCTGGCCCTGAAAATCATTATGAACATACATCTATCAAGATAAGTGTATATAATGTACATTTATTTAATACTTTGTTAACTTGATATATAACTTCTTAATATTTAGACATAGGGTATCTAGGCCTCCATTTGTACTCATTCCCCGGGCCCCACAGTTATTAGGGGCAGGCAACAGAGAGATATCTGGGGCAGCCAATCAGTGTTAACCAAAAAATAAATGTGAAACACTTGTCACTTTCAATTACTTTTCTCCTTTCTGCAACAGATATGGGGACCTAGGAAAGGAAGAGGTATTAGAGAAAAGAAGATGGTATGTTCTCTAAACAGACTAGACCCTCTTCAGCCATAAGTCAAGTCAGCAACAGGGAAAAGAATATCCTTGAATGGAATAAGAGAATGAGTATTTTAGGAGTAGAAAAGTTCAGAGTCATTATGGAATTTTTCTGAGATATTAATGAAATAAAAAAAGAGATTAGGTAAAACATATTTAAAGACAGTGATTTTAAAGAATAAAACAATTTATTGTTTGAATCTCATAAAATTCAGACTATTTAATATAAACTATTTAGAGGCAGACTGAGTATGTATATATGTGTATAATTACAGTATCCTCTCAGTACAAGATGCTCCGCCCTTGAATTCTAACTAGAAAATTACCCACCATACTTTGGCATAATATTTCATGCTTCGTTCTTTAATAACCAGAAACATGATACAGTTCTAAACTCTCAAATTTAGAAAATCCTTAGGGATAAAAAAGGAAAATATAAAAATGGATAAAAGTGGGGATGTGGGTAAATTTTTCCTGTGTAGAAATCTCATTAGTATTTATTTTCTAAGATTTTAAATGAAATTATTGCAGTCCTGAATGATAATTTCATAGTGAAGGCTATTGGGAATAATTTATTGGCCTCTGCTTACTAAAAATATTGAAGCAGAAAAACCAGAGAATAGAACTATTAAAAGGACTATAATAAGGATTTAATCATAATTAGCATTATGGCTTACGGTGGGAAATGAGAGAAAAATGAAACATTTGATTTCTTAAAATTATATTTAATAAATTGTGTAAGAAATAACAAAAGAAAAGAACGAAAAGGAAAGAAGGGAGGAAGGGAGACAGGAAGGGAAACTTAGATCCTACAGGAATCATCCAGTTTGACAGAGAGAAGGACTCACTCTCATGAACTGCACAGAGCTGGGTCTAAAGCAGAACCTCTGGGCCCTTTTAATGTGTGCTCTAAATATACCACGTCAACATATTCTTTAAGCTTCCAGCTCCTCTAGGCATGATTACCACATATTACACTACTATGTGCTATTTCTTTGTGACACCTTGTCCCAACGTATAAATCAATTTCATAATTAGCTTTGAATGCCATTCTTATAAATGTGTACATTAAATGCAGATGGCAGAGGAAACAAATTAGTTCTACACTAGTTCATCATAAGCTGTGAAATAAAAGCCTTCTTGACTGAATGGGCAAGCATATGATTAGAAATATTAAAAATTTCTCTGTAGTTGAGATAATTGCCAAGGAATATACTCATTGTCTATGCTCAGTGCTTATCCCCCTTCCTTCCCCTTCACCCTTCCAAATGCTGACTCCAAGTAAGGCAGCCAGTTCTAGAAGTTGTTTGTCCATGTATCCATTGTCCTACAATAAGCTCTCTGTCAGTGATACAGAAGCAGCACACTGTGGAAAAGCTCTACTAATGGATGGTCAGCAGAGTCAAACTTCCTTCTTCCTCCTCAGACTCAGGCCTCTCTAAGGTCTAGAGTCTTCTCTTTTGTGCCACAAAGGTCATAATGTTTTGCTCTACGCAGATATTCCATAGGCTGGAAATATACATGATAATTCTACACATTCCATATCTCCCAAAGCAAACTACACAGACACTTAAACTCCTTGAGAGATGTAGAAGTTGACTGATAGATTTCCAAATAAGTAATATAAATGGAGAATAGCTATTATAGAAGTTTACATCTCTAGAAATTAAAATATTAAGCTTCATTTAGAAAATAAAAGATGAGTTCTGGAAATTAATTTTTTTCCTCCAGTACGTGGCATCTTCTTGGAACTGGCCTTGTTCCAAGGTTCAGTGTATTTGAAGGGGTCCAATAAGAATAGCTAAGTAAACATGGCATAGAGGGTTTCTATATTATCTAAACATATTTCTTTCATATCCTGTCAAGCTTTCAATCTGAAGGCACTGATCTGAAAGGTCAGAATCTTTCTGTGTTTGGAATCACAGTACCAGATTTACCCTGGAAACGAATAAAATTGTATAGTGCATGTTTATAAAATGGAAAGCAAAAGCAAATTACACACTTTTAAAATACCATACACAAGAAAGTAGACTAAGAAACTGGCCCATGGACTCAAAATCAAATGGCCACAAGAGATAAAACAGGTGATAAAACATGAGGAACTCAGGCTAGCTTTAGAAAAGCAACAGAGTAGATTTGAGGATAAATACCAAAGACCTGTGGACTTGGAAATAATTAAAAGGAGTAAAGACAGTGGCATAGTGAAAGATCTAACTCTGTCTGACAGGCCAGGCACTACACAACTCGAGCTGATACCACTGGATGAAACATGGGCCCAGATTTGTCAAGAGATGCCACTATCTAGATTTATGTAAAAATCTCCTAATTTAAAAATATTTGCAACTAATATGGGTTTTTTAACCTGTAGTATCATTAAACCATTATGATAGTTATTATTAAAATGGCAGCTAGCGGAGCTCCCAGCTTGAGCCTAAGACAGATTCACCTACATGAAAAGATGTAAGGTGAAGAGTCTTCTAGTCCCCCAAAATTAATGGGAGACAGCAGAGATGAGAATCAACATTGTTTATGTTGTCATCCATCCCTTAACACAGAGCACAAAGAACTTGAATACAATACAGACGGCTTGGGAAGAAGCAAAAGTGTTCGTGTTTTTGTTTTTTTGATTCTCACTTTTTAATCCATCAAATCCATCAGTTAACCAATTATAGCCAATGGTTACCGAAAACCAAGTATAATGGTGCTCTGGCAGATGTAAGACAAACATAACATGCTCTTGAAGAACATACAATATAGTAGGGAAACAAGACAAACCTGAAACATGAAGGGGCCATCATCCCTGAGACCAACAGAAAATGGGAGCTAAAATGTAGAAGAGAAAATGGAAAGATACCATCAAGTCAATGGGGAGGTCTAGTTCTTCCAAGCAGTGCTTCTTAAACTTTAATTTGCAAAGGAATCACCGGTACATAATCTTAAAATACAATTCTAATTCATTAGGTTTGGGTGAAACCAAAAATCTATTTTTCTAACAAACTCCCAGGTAATGCTGACACTGCTGGTCCTTAGATGTCATGTTGAGAAGTAAGGAGGCTTTGACTCTTTCTGGGAATTTTAATGTGCCAAGGGAAAAACATAAAACTTTGTTAGAACTTAAGTCGCACAAGATATATATGATTGTGATCCTAAGTTTACTGCTTTATGAAGGTGAGTCTGGGATGGCAAGGGAGACACTCACCAGGATGGTTTTGGAAAATTATTATGTGCATATAAAACCTATGTCAAACTACTCTATACTCAGATATAAGAAAGTGCTGGCTATGCGGGAATCTTAAAATGCATATTCACTAGGTAGGTTCTATATCGGATCTCATAGTATTAAAAAACTAAAAATGTTAAGGTGAAGATTTCATGGACTTCCTTTCTTCCTATCACTTTGTCTAATTCCTATCTTTTTTTCCCAGTTGGAAAGAAGACTATGATATGTGCTTCATAATCCCATTGTTTCTGTTGTACCAGAAGCACCAAGGTAGCCTTTCTGCCAAGGGCAGCTTCTTTCCAGTGAAATGCATGTATCCTAAGAACTTATTATAGAAGCTCTCTGTACCTCCTTAACCCTGACAGGCCACCTATTTCAGAGACTATTTAATTAAAATAAGTGTCAGTGGTTTCATTCGTCACTCTCTCTATGTAAGAGAGGAATCACAAGCATGAGTTGCTGCCAGTAAAGCCCTCACTGGTGAGTCTCAGCTGAGCTGCAGACATACAGCATTTTCACTAGCAGTTCCTCTAACCCTTCACTGGGGATTAATTACTCTGCGGGAGCCGTCTGTCTAGTACGACAAAACAATTTTCATTCATCAGCTGTGAGTTTAAGATTAATGAAAGCCACACTCTCATTGGAATGAAACACTAAACTCTCATTTGTGCTATCAATACTGGAGGAAATGGGACACTTTTTTCCGCCTCCATAAATTTCTGCTTTAAATTTCTGCAATAAAATCAGATTAGACTTTCATAATACCAAAGACTGCACTTTTGGATATATATATATATAAAGAAAAAATTGCCAAATGGGAAAACAGCGGCAGCCTCTGAAGGCAATGTATAAAAGCAAATTAGAGAAACCATCTTCCTATCAGTGTTCATTTTAGGGGAGTAATTCTTAGCTTTGTTTCTTCTCTGGTGCCTTATTTGACCTTAAAGCAACATACACTATTAATATGAAAGATTGCAGGGAGATAGAGCATAAATTTCTAATCTCAAAGTTTTCATTAGCATATCCATTAATTCATTGAAAATCTACTTTAACTGTTAATTATCCTGGAGACTGAGCATCCTGGTAAAGGAAGACACGGAAAGACCACATGAAAGACTGTAGATCTCAGAGGTTCTGGTCAGCCCTCAGATGATGGTGGCTTCTTGAATATGAATTACTCCACACAACTTCCACACAAAAATAAGATCAACGAGGAGCAAAAATAAAACCACACATGACCTATGCCTTCAGAATTACTAGAAGGGATAGAATAGCATGAGCTTCAAATTAATTACAAAAATAAATGCCGAATTACAACAGATCTCCCTCCACTGTCACCAGTAGCTTTGTCAATTGAAAGGACTGACAAGTGGTGACATACTAGCAGTAGTAAGCATTTTGTAAGCAGTAAGCATTAGGACACCAGATTTTTGTGTCCTAATATCATTCTGCACCAAAAGGTACTAAGGCTCTTTGAAGAAATGGTAGATTCCTAGTATGGGCAGGAAAGGTATAAGGTGAGCCTGGAATACCTTATACCAAAAAGTAAAGAAGTGCTTAATAAATTGATGTATGCAGGCCAAAAAGACACCCGCGCCAGTTTTAAGGGGCTCCCACTGGCCAAAACTAGAATATTTAGAGAATTAAAATAAATAAGAACAGTGACAAATCAGAACCCAGTGAATAAGAATTCATCCACAAGTATACACACTGATAATAAATAGATGGATATATAAATCTATAAACAAAGGAAAAACAAAGAATCTTTTTTACAAAAAAATGCTGACTAATAACTATAGATAAAAATTATCATTTTGCAAACATAACTCTAAAAATTCAGTCAGGCAAAAATCTGGGTGCTTAATCTTGGGTATAGAAGTTTAATGAGTAATGAAATAATCACACAGCCTCAAAGTATCTCCCAACACATTATTTATTCATTATCATGGGGGAAATGATTATGCTGTGGAGGAATGCAATAACACCATGATAAAATGATTAAAATTAATATCACTAATAGGGAGCAAAGGGACATCATATGACTTCAGATATGATACCACCAGAAAGATACATCACTTATATCCCATCCAAAAATGCATAACCTGAATCTAATCATGAGAAAACATCAAATCTCAATGTACCAATATGGAAAATGAAGAATGAATTCTACCAGGTTATTTCCCTGTCCCTTTCAGTACTGAGCTTCTATGATTCTGTGAAAACATGATTTTAAATAAACACAGAATGATTTGCTACCAATCTATAAACTGCTCTGCTCCAGTGCACCTTACATTTATGCCAGATAATCTCAACAAATCCCTATGACCCTCGTTTCAATATCACTTTTTAGATATCTTTTTGCAAACAAGACAACTTTGAAAGTGAAAGATGCCCTAATAATTATACCAAGACCATAAATAAGGCACAATTATCCACAAGAAATCAAGACAGTTATCTTTTTTGTTTGCTGTCAGTACTGGCTATAGCTAACTTTTTGGGTCTCAGTAAGAATACAAAACAGCTTTCCAGTTTTATCTCTGACCATTCCTCCACATAAACTCTGCTATAAGAAAACTAGTCATTTTACTGACTCCCAAACATATCTTATATCTACCAAGACACTAATCTCCCCATTTTTTAAAGTAAGTACATCCTACTTAGTAGAAGTATTATATGCCAGGTATTGTTCTAATATCTATAAATGTCTTAATTATTTTAATCATTACAATAACCACATGAATTAAGTATAATTATTAAATCCTACTTACAGATGAGTCAACTAAAATTTGCCCAGATTACATAGCTAATGGGTGATATGTCACCTAAGAATTTGAACCTAAGAGTTCTCCTCCAGAGTCACTGCTATAAACTGCTACACATGCTGCCTGGTTCAAGTCTTATCTGCTGCCTAGAAACCTCCTCATCCTTCTATCCCCAGAAAAGCACAGAATCCCCTAATATCATAACAAATATATTTTCTGCTATATTTCCTTAAACACCTTATAATATTTCATATCTCAGTGTGTTATTTTTCCCTTTTATCATTATTTGTTGTTATGGTTTGTCTTATCTAATAATTCTTGAGAGCAGAGCCATACTTTCATTATTATTATTAATTTATTACTTGATTTTCTTGTCATTTCATCGTTATTGCTTTGTTAATTATATATAATTATATATATGTGTGTGTATATATGTATATATATGACATATCGGGATATCTATTAGACTTCTTTCAAAATATATCCAAGTTTCAACTGTCTTCAAAGTGGTTTTAAATTAGATTACACTTTCTTTTTTGGTAAAAGCAGTCTACTGCAAAATCAAAATGTACTCATTCATTTAGTCCACAAGTATTTATAGAACATTTATTATGTAGTCAAGTACTATGCTGGGTACTCAATATATGGAAATTTAAAATATTGTTCCTCGCAGACCTGTGCAGAAGGCAGATGGCTGGGTAGTAAACAGATTTCTATGTTAGAGTTACAGTATGTTGTAATGAGAGCTTTAGTCGAGCTATAATAAGAATGATTCAAGAGCATCAGGGGATTTAAACTAATTGGGGGGAAGTATGGAAGCTTCCAGCAAAGAGTCACATCTGAAGTTAGTTTATAAAATTGAGTTAACTAAGGAAGAAAGTAGTAACATTTCAAGATGAGAGAGCAGCATGTGCAAAAAAAATAAATAATAATCGGGTTATATAATATGGCAAAGTATGGTTAGGATAGCTATATTGGTATGTATAGGCTGAAAGGGAGAACACATCCAGGGATAAGACTGAAAGAGTAAAATGGAAAATCATGGAGAGCTCCGCATGCCATGTGGGTCAGCTGTCTCTTGTGTTCTGCCTCGCAATCACAGCTTCAAGAAATATCACAGCTTCAAGTCACTTTGTAGTGATAGAAATACACTGTGAATTTGTGCCATCTTTTGCTTTCTGCCCTGGAATTTCTCCAGCATCTCAGTGTGGGGCACTGGAAGAAGACAACTCACTTAGCTCTTATTGTATGTAGCTCAGAAGCATAAGGAGGGAGGGAGGCTATAGATCTTTTAGGACAACTCTCACCATAAATGTTTCTCCTGATTGTTGCTGGATGGTGTAGATTCTGAAAAGCATTCTGGATACTCCTCCGAAGGCCCCAGCAAGATCCAGGATGGAAGGAACCCTAGTTGCCCGTGGCAGTAATCAATACACCTTTGTATTGGCTTTATCTTCTTTCCTCTCCCACATTCCTCCAATTCTCCCTCCAGCCCTGAGATTACCTCTCTGTGAAACTACCTATACCCACATCTTTATTTCACACTTGGCTTTTGAGAGAACTCAGGCTCACACACCAGACTCAAAAGTTTGATTTTTATATGTAAATGCTACAGAAAATCATTGGTTTGGTTTTAGCAGGAGAGTAATATCATTAGCTTTTCAGTTGTAGGAGAAAAGAATTGCTGAAGACAAACCTGGAGGCTGAAAAATGAAATAGAAAGGTTTTTTTCATGTCTATGGCATCATAAAGTGACTAACCAAACCCAGGACATAAATGAATTTTTTAATGAAAAAAATAAGAGTAATGACCTTAAAAAGTGGCTAACCAGATGGCACGTTCTGACTGTATTATTGGAAAAGGAAAATAAGAAGCAGCTAGCTCTGGGTCCAGGATAAATTATTAAGGACTCTTCATCTTTTCCTGTTCTGATGTTCTTTTCAGGAACTTTTTAGTAGCAGTAGTGTGCTGATAAACTATTCTCAAGGGGAATAAATAACACAAATACCAATTTGTAGTATTTGTTGGTTTCTGTGCTGGGAATACTCCCACCATGGCCAATTTCAAACTGCCAAGATTTAATAACTGTCTCACAAATTTCTGAATGCTTAGCAATCCTCTCTCTACCATATCACTGCTACTTCCTATAAGAAAGGCCCCTGGCTACTCAGAATTCTGGCAAACAATGCTCTCCTTTCTTCTCTCCATCAGAATGAAACTGCCATTCATTGCTTTTCCATGCAATGCTTTAATGAGAGACTCTAGTATTCTGAATTTTGATCCCTTCCTCACTCCTCCGTTATCTCCAGATAATGTCATTTTATGTTTACAAGGTTTAGTGGATTCTGTGGTGTATGTCCCTCCTCCCTTCCTTTTTCCAGGCCTGTACTCTATCTTTGGCTGTTGTGAGTGGTGGCTACTAAACCTCAGATGAATGGAAGCCACTTCGTCCAGGAGATTGAAGAGGAAAAGGGCAGAACACAGTACCTCACACTGGTACACCAGTTTCAATAACTCATCTTCAGACTTGATGAGAAAAAAATACTAAGTATCTAGATATGAGACACATCTGCTCTAAAGTGTGGGAAATAAACCCCACAAAGATCCAAGAACCTGCAACTCCTGGTGAATTATTTAGGAGTCTGGTGGGCTGGAGCATGCTGGAACCTCCTTTCCCTCATAAGGAAAAGACTATTGTATTTTGAAAATTCCACCTCTAAGAAAGAAGCACAGTGGTGAACCTCTTCAGGTTTTAGAGAACATATATCCATTTATCAAGTGGCACTGAGGTTGCTAGTTTTGAGTAGGGTTCACAAAAAGAAGGGCTTTGCAACATCTGCAGGCTGAGGTACAAGTAGGCCTGAAGTGTGCTTCATACAATACAGCAGATCTCATGTTACAAATGAGTTATCTGTGGTGGAGAAGGTTACTGCTGAATCTCTAGTGAGCCTCAGTAGGAAAGACACAGCACCAACCCCTAGGACTCTGGAGCAAGACAATGCTATATGCAGGAAAAGCTATATAGTATTTGAAAATCAGCTTCAGGCATGGACTAGGCCTTGATAGAAACTGAGCATATACCCTACCAGGCAATCAGAACTACACTGGATGTATGCTCCTTTGTGGATATATACTGTCACATCCACAAAGTCATAAAGTCAGGTAGAGAGAGCTAGCAGCTTCCTCATAAAATAAAAATGATTTATTTAAGATCAGGCTCAAAAAGGTTCAGAGGGCTCAAGTAAGATACTCAGACAGAAAGGAGTACCTACCATATACCACACCATCCAGAACCTGAACCCAGTAGAGCTGTAGAGTAGCATCTTGAAGGCATAGTTGATGCATCAGCTTGGGGACGATACCCTGATTGGAAGAGGCATCATTCTTCAGGATGCCTCTTCTTTTGAAAGATTAACAAACAGAAACCTCATTTATTACAGTTGAGAAGGCCTGTAGAAGGCGTTCTCACCCCAGACCATTTGATGTCAGTTAGCCCAAACAAGAGACATAATTTCCACCTCCAACAGAAAGATGTCTTTCTACTCTACTACTCCAGCGGGAAGAAAAAGGGTCTTCTTCTCCCCAGCAACCACTCAGCCAAAGAAAGACTGTTACAACTCGGCCAATGAAAAGCCACAACACTTTGAACTCCCAGTTTCTTCCAATGGACTCTTTGTTTACAATAGCCTTTCTAAACTCCCCCTTTCCTCTATAAAAGAATATTCCTCTTCTTTGTTCTCTGGACTTGAACCTGGTTCGCGACTGGACCACACGTCCCACATTACAATTCTTTATTATTCTCAAATAAACCCATTTTGCTGGAGAACTATCTAGCTGTCTATTTGTTTAAGGTCAACCCCTTAAACTAATGGTCATTATTTGGAGCCGTATTATCAGTAGCTAGAATTCATAGATTAAGGAATCAGTGAAAAGATGTAGGAATGATCCTATTTACCATCACTCCCAGTCACCCACCTGGGCAATTGTGCTTTCCATCGCTGCAAATTTAGGCATTATTAGTCTAAATCCTTGGTTACAAAAGGGAGTCCTTACACCAATAAACATGGTAAGAGGCCCACTAAACTTGAAGCCACATTTGACATCTGGTTACCTTGGACTCATCATGGTAATAATCCAGCTGACATAAAAAGGAGTTACCATACTGGCAGGAGTAACTGACCTTGTTTGTCTCAAGAAAGTAGAACTGCTGCTACACATTAGGGACAGGTAAAAATGTTTGGCCCTAAGGTGCTTCTATTGGTATTCACTTGGTTTTAAAAGTAAATAGGCAAGTACAGCAAACTAGTAAGGACATAGCAACAAGAGGCTCAGATTCTCCAGGGACTGAAAATCATACAAGCCACCTAGATAAGTAGAAATGCTAGCTAAGAGAACGAGCATGTAAAATGGACAGTAAAAGAGGGAAAAAATAAATGTCAGTTATTACATCACAACCAACTCCAGTATGGGGGCTATAATTCATTCCACTAATTCTCCCAGTAATTGTGGCAAGGCTATGTGTGAATGGAATAAATTTAAGAAACGAAGCAACTAATTCTGAATAGTGTAAGATGAGAACTGTAGTAGATGATGTTCCTAGATTTCTTTCACAATGCTGATTGACCCACCCCCAGCTACTGTAAATATTGGCTGCTAAAGGTCACACTTCCCCTTTTACTGGATAAATAGCTCAATAGGTGATGCCTTGGCACAGATACACACATGTGCGTGTGCACAAAGAGCCAATGGCCAATGACAGACTGACACAGGCATACAAAATGCCAGCTCCTTGCTGCAAGGTGGGCCCAAATCCATGATGCAATTTGTACTGTAAGTGTCCATGCTGAAACTGGTATCTAGCCAAGATCACTCCCTTGTTTAGCTTTCTTTCCCCGCCCTAATCTGCTTCTTTCTCCCTATTTTTTCTAAGAGTGCTCTCTTAATAAATCACTTTACACAAGAATCTAATATTAGGTTATTTCTAGGGAATGACATTTAAGACAATGGAGATCTCTAGAGTAGGAAAGTAGGAAAAATAATAGGAAAAATTTCATGCAGCAGATCAAAATGAAGTCTAAAATATTTGGGGACAAATATTTTTACATGGTCCTTTAAATCAAATTAGGATATTATCAGCTCATATAATGTAAAACAAGTTAATATCCACCTTGCAAATTTGCTCTGAGGATTAAAGAAACAATATTACAAGAAAAGCACCTAAAATAATTTCTAGGTGCAGAGAGCTTTTCTATCATTGTTCTCAAATGTGAAATGAGTTCACATCATAATGCAGAGAGCTTTTCTATCATTGTTCTCAAATGTGAAATGAGTTCCACCCTGCTGACTGCGGAGCCCCTGAGGTGATTGGCTTCCAAGGGGAGGAGTGAAGGAAGCGGCTGTGGGAATAATTGCTGTGACTCTGCAATGATTGTGTTTTGTGTTTTATTTTGTTTGTTTTTGATTTAAAGCAGGAGGGAAAAATCAAAGCAATGCACATTGTTTGGAGGAAATTCCTTTCTGTTTTAGATTGCTCAGCTTAGTTCAAATGTACCTTTTTAAAATTACACAATTAGCACTCCACTATAGATATAGTAGATAACTAATATACTAACACCTTCACTACTGCTAGTTA
The DNA here is from genome assembly GCF_000325575.1 of Pteropus alecto. Taxonomy (NCBI): domain Eukaryota; kingdom Metazoa; phylum Chordata; class Mammalia; order Chiroptera; family Pteropodidae; genus Pteropus; species Pteropus alecto. The sequence goes on along the minus strand of NW_006442508.1, from coordinate 2,824,890 downwards.
ATAATAAATTGTTTAGCATCCATAATGTTACTTGATGGTTCCCGAAGTTCTAGTGTTAGAGCAATTAAATCCACCAGGTAAAAGGCTTTAGGCCTGAAAAAATATAGATAGCAGCCGGAAATCAAAAGGAATGAATACTGAAAAAAATAAAAAATTAAGAAAAAACAAATCTGGAAAGACAGAGGGGGGAAAAAAAAGGACAGGCAAAATAAATGTACACAGATCATGACATAAGATCACTATTAAAACGGTTTTGTAATTCAAGTAGCCTAATTCAATGTGAGTTAAATTGCGTAAAATAAAAAATAAGTCTTGCCAAAGTTCTCAAATAATGGTGGGGCAGGTGCCGTTACTTACTTGTCCAGGAGATGTTTTCAACTCCATGCTCCAAGCTCTCTTCTACCATTGAGGGAATACCATAAACTCACATTCCCAGCCTCTTATTATATAATAAGACCCTATTCTGACCAATGAAATGTACAAAAATGCTTCCAGAAAGATTCTGGAATTTTCTTTACCTTTCTGATAGAAGAGGCACACCTACTAAGAAAGTTCTCTTTACCACCCTTCCCCTTCTGTTTGTGAATCTGCCCCAGCTTTAAGCTATGGCAGCCATTTTTAATCCATGAGCAAACATCACAAACAAGCTAAGGATAAGAGAAGAGCAACATGAAATGGATTGTTTATCACATTATCAAGCCACTAAATAACCTCAGCAACAGCCTCTTCTAAATCTCTTAAATGATATAATAAATGTCTGTGCATTTTAAGCCATGTCTAGTGGACTACTCTGTGGCTCATAGCAGAGCACATCCCATATAGGTACAAATAATTACCTGGATTCGTGTTGAAAAGCATTACAAATCAATCCAGGCTATTGCTAACAAAAAGACAGAGTCTGTGTCTATCTCTGTGTCTATCCAGAAGGAGCAGGCCAGGCTTTCAGGATGACAGGTGTTGTAGAGGTTGCTCAGACACAAGGCATGTGGGTGGCTGGCTATACTCACAGGTATGGAGCCAAGTGCAGCAGAGCCAGGCTGACAAACGAGTAGCCATGGGAGGGTAAAACTAGAGAATCCAAGAAAAAGGCCGAGTTATGGGCAGGAGCCAAGACAGGATCTCTCACAGAGAAATTAGCCTTGGGAAAGCAGGTTTGTGTGGCAGGGGTTAAGCCAAGTTTAGAAGCAGCAGCTAAGATTTCCCAAAGGGAAGTGAGTTCCACCAGTAAAGCTCGCAGTACCATGAAGCTTTTTAAGGAGTGAGCCAAGTCTCTCCACATATTTTAAAGGTGTTATGTGAGGAGGAACACGATCTCTATAAGATATCTTGCCTCTATCCCCCAGCAAGTTCCTAAGTACTTATCATATTTTACAGTAACTATGAGTTTGTCTCCCTCATAAGAAAGAATTTAGTTTCTCTGAGGACAGAAATCATTCTTTATTAATCTCTACATACTCATTGTCTAATAAAGTTCTTAGCAATAATTAATTTACAATTTGTTTGAGGGATGAATAATAAAAATAATAACAGTATTTATTGAGCCCTTACAATGTACCAGGCATTGTGCAAAATGCTTTATACATAATAGTTCACTTATTTAATAGAGAATAATCACTATCAATATCCTCACTTTACCAGTAAAGAAACTGGAGTTTATAGAATAAATTTCCCCAGAATACCCAAATAGGAAATGGCAGACTCGGCATCTGAAACCAGGCCATTTTACTCCAGAGAACAATACTCTTACCCATTAATGTGGGGAAAGCAAGCACAAAAATCATTTAAGACACTATAGAGAATTTTGATATTTGTCCCTTCTTTCTCTCACAAAGAAAAGTGGGGCTTTGATTACTATGAGTTCTTGCCCTTGGGAGTAACTGATAGACCTGTTTTCAAGAACCTGGACATAAAGGTGATGATACTGGGTAGTTTGAAGAGCTGAAAGAAGTAAAAATTGGGCATCCTGGGAAAGGACTTATGTGATGTGAAGGGCCTCATGGGCTGCCTGTAGCTTCACAGAGTAGAGGGAGCAGCGGTGAAGATAGATCCTTAAACCAGTACTAGTCTTAGATTTTCTGGTCCCTCATAAGCCTGTATATCTTGCAGACCACAACTAGTGAGGAAAGGAGTCAAAAATGTCTTGATGGCCTAGACTAATCCAATAAAATGAAATTTTGTTGAATGTAGAGTCCTGTATGTAAATGTAAGAAAGAAACTAACAATATTACATTAAAGCAAAAAATAGATGTTTTATAAGACTAAAAGTTTTAACTTCATGAACTTTTAAATGAGATGTTTAAATGTTTAAATGAGTAAAAGATGTTTAAATGAATAAACAAGCCAACATTGCAACACTGTGATGTGGCCACCAACAATATTAATTTAATCTTAAGCTACATTCTTAGAAGTTAGTGACAGGTGGTCTTCACTCTATCCTAGTTTGATCAGTCAGTAGGTTCAATATCTATAAGATGGTGAGAAGATTTGAAATTTTGTCCTGAATCTCTTGCCTCTAAGAATCCCCATCAAATCTAGACAAGAACTTGGCAGAAAGATTGTGGAGAAAACTTGGGCAGTGGGTGAGTGGTTGGACACTAGTTGCTTAGTGAATAAGAACCCAAGCTTTAGAGTCAAACATTCTGATAGTTTTATCACTTACCATCATGTGACTTTGAGCAAGGTACTCGATAGTTGTGAGCTTGTACCAGTTTTCTTCTGCTGCTTAACAAACCACCTCGAACTGAGTGAAATACAACATTAAGCATTTATTGCTCACTCATGAGTCTGAGGGATAGGCGGCCATCAACTGATCTAAGCTAAGCTATTCAGGGCTTGCGTCTCTCACTCTTCTGAGCCTGGCTGGCCTTCTGTAGCATGTCCTTCTTTTGGTAATGGAAGGAATGCAAGAAGGCAAATCTAACCATACATGGACATTTCAATCTTCTGCATCTGCCACATCTATTACTATCTCATTGTTCAAAAGAAGTCATGTGGCCAGAATAAAGTCAAGGGCTGTAGAAGTGTGCTCCTGTCCTCAGATGGCCATGGCAAAAGGGCATCTATGTATGATGCTACTGCAGGGGGATGAAAAAATGTAGCCAATAATTTATTTACCTCAGAGCCTTAGTTTAGTTTTCTTGTAGACAAAATAAGCTTACCATACCTACCAAGTATGTTAGGCAGACTAATGGCACCTAAAAATGTCCATATTTTAATCCCCACACCTATGAGTATATTACCTTAAATGGCAAAAGTGACTTTGCAGACATGACTGCATTAAGGATCTTGAGATGGAAAGATTTTTCTGGATTATCCAGTGGGCCCAATGTAATCATAAAGGTCTTTAAAAGGGACAGAAGGAGGCAGGAGAGTTAGAGAAAAAGATGTAACAATGAAAGCAAAGGTCAGAGTGATGCAGGACCATGAACCAAGAAATGCAGGCAGCCCCTAAAAGCTGGAAAAGGCAGGGAATAGATTCTTTCATAAAACCTCCAGAAAGTACACAGCCCTGTTAAAACTTTAATTTTAGCCCCGTAAGTCTCATTTCAGACTTCTGACCTCTAAAACTGTAAAGTAATAAATTTGTTTTAAGTTTGTGGCAAACTGTTTAAACAACAACAGAAAACAAATACGCTAGGTTAGTAATTATCATTGTTCAATCATTCCTAAATAGAGATACTGCAGGCTTTATTTTTCACATAACCAGCATGATTAATATGGACACCAAAGGCCCTGCTTTTTTACTTCTGGAAAAAAATCATGAATCTTGTGTCATTGAAAAAGGAGTGTTTCTTGGAACAGTTTGGACGGAGTTCAGCAGAATCTTGGGATATGAAAGGGCATCACTTCTGCCAGATGCTTCACAAGGAATGTGCTAGTAGCTGTCAAAAGAAAGTGCTCATGAGACAGTCATAAGAGGACATGAACCTGGCTGTACACCAAAGGTAATATGCAGGTCAGGATAGCTGCTCTGACAGCAGGGGCTGGTTCTGAGGCACTAGTGAGCAGGGTTGCCTAGAGCTTCTCTATGTTGACCACGCTCTAATCCATGAAGCCCCTACCTTCAATCTCTAGACCCACCAAATTACCCTGAAGTAACAGCCCATCCAATGGTTTAATACTCAGATTTTCTCTCTATTCTCTTTCCACTGACCTTTTAGAGCATAATTCCTCAGTGCCTTCTTTTCTAACAAAAGCTGTCTCTTCCAAATCAATGCCTTGACTTTCACTACTCTACTTTATGGACTAGTCAAGCTTGCAGAGTTTTTATATAATAGAGATCTTTAATTACATACCACTACTTACATAAAAGATCCAGAAAAAAAAAAACAATTTTTTCATGATGTGATTTTGTTTAAGAATCAATAAAATAAAGAATACTTCTATAACTTTTCTATTAACAGTGTAGTAGTGTTACGTGAACAAAATGTACATCTTTCCTTCTAATGGAATGTCCTAAGACAAAAATAATTTGTCAGCAATTAGGTGAGATAATGAATTATTAGAAAAATAAAATTAATCAAAGAGATCACAAATCTTAGTTGAATAGATTTGTATATGTAAATAAAATTCCCTTAACCAAAAATTTCTTCATGATATTTTATTCTGTTCATAATTTTTTAAATTCTTTTTTATTTACAATTTTTAAATTCCTTCCAGACAATAATGATTGCACAAATTGAAATATTTTTATAATGTGTCAATTTATAGATTATTAAATATTTATATTGCTTTTATGAAAATTGAAAATACTGAGTTTCAGAGAAAATATTGGAAACTCTGTGGACATGACCAGACCACCCAAAGGATGTTTATCTAGTCCTGCAGTTATATTGTTTGGAAACATCAAGTGCTAATTCCCTGTTTATGTGGTAACCATAGGCTGCCAGTAAGAATTCATTAAGCAGTTCCAAGTCATTTTTGTGGAATCTGTAGTTTTGCTCAGCATGTTGTTTTAAGTCAGACTTCAGATAAATTCACAGGATTAAGCTTCAAGCAATTAAAAGCAAGCTCCCACAAATTAAAATGTCATGACGATACAAGGGTCTGATAAATAAGGAGAAACAGTGATATTCCAATTAGATATTCATTGAACTAAAGAGAGAAAATTTTAATAAAATTTACACAACTTGAATAAGTCTGTGCTTGTGGTCGAGGTCACCATTATTGACATCTGGAGACTTGTGGGATCAAGATGACTCACTAATTATAAAGATTACTCTTTAGTTATTAGGCCTGGAGAGAGAATTAAAATAGAAAGAAAGCAAGAGAAATTGAAGAAAGGGATGCAGTAAAATTATAGTCTAATAAGAGAAAGACTAAAAGGGGAAAAATACAAGCATTAGAAAAACGCAGCAGCTAAGTATGTTAGGCCAACAAGGAAAGAAACAGGAAGAATCCTATGGTGATGAGGAACAAAATCGAGTTTTATATCTGAATTCTTTCAGGAATCACTTTACACAACCATTCGCAATACACTACTGAATATTCCACAAAGGCAGAAATTAGGTTTTATTCTTCAAATTATCTAGCATAGTGCCTGTTCCATAATAGATAGGCAGTAAATGTTTATTAAATGAATCACTAAAAGAATATTGAAATAATACACAATGGAAAGGATTGAATAGAGCAAGCCACTAACACTTCACCATGCAAATTCTATTGCTATCCAGTACGGGAAATCTCAGAAACCAAAAGAGATAGAAAAGAGGAAAATAAGCACTTTCCTAAAAGAATTTCACTTAATCTACCAACTCAAAAAAATTATTGAGGTCTTAATTAACATAAGTGCCAAAGGCTATGATCAAGAGTAGCAAAAAGATGATATGTGGAAAGTGGTCACAGGGATTCCAAGGTCTACCAGTTTGCAATTCTTTAATTGTATATAAAAATATATCTGTAGTACCAACTCATTTTGGTACTTATTTCCTGCTTCTTCTCTGATAAGTCACGTAATTTCTTAACATAGTTTCTTGTATCATCTGGAATTGTATCAAAAATCCTAGTTTCTTGCCTACTTTTAATAGTTAAAAAGGCAATATTTCCATTAGTAGATATTTATTTTGATAGAACATTACATAAAAATTCCTCTGGATAAAACTTAATGTTTCATCCACAGAGAAGAATCTTGAATTATTAATTGTTTAATGATACTGCTTCATAATTTGCTATGAGAAATAACTATGTCTATGTGCATAAATAGTAACAGTTCTGGACATTCAGTAAATACTTAATAAATGTTTACTATTATTGTTGTTACTATTGTTGCTTTTCCAGGGTGGTCTGAATAAACTGCTAGGACCAAGAAGTCATCAAGAGTATCACCTTGTTTTCACTGGAATATGATTCTATTACCAATCTAGATTCAGTGAACCAGAGATGGATAATAAGCACAGCCAGAAACTGCTGTTAATATTATTAATCCTAAAGTTAGTAAACAAAGCTGAGCAGAAGTCTTCCTTGAGATAATCAATTCATCCTCTTCTATTGGTGACCCTTGCAATCTCATGACAGTTTAATCCAATGATGATATAGAGATAAGTTTAATAAATTTTGAAAAATACAACTTAAAACTGAATTGAAGCAATTTAACTCTGCCAAAAAACCTTCCCTAGGTGAAGATTGAACATTCAATAAATGATGAATTTTATAATCTGCTAACCAATTGTTGAACTTTTAAAAGATCAGATTATTCCATAATATGATATAATCTTATAAATCTTCATATTTGTAATTATAGCACTTCAAAAGGTAAAGTCAGGAGTTTTTGTATACAGCATTATACTTTTAAAAATGAACAAAGCTAAAACAGAGAAAGGCAGAGTTCTTATATTACTAGCTTTGGGCCAGACACTTGATTTCTTTGACATAGTTATCTAAAAATAGTCATTATAATAATTTTCCTGATTATTTCACAAAATTTTGGGTACACTAAACTAAAATAGTATATGTGAAAACCTTTTACAAAATGCAAATAATTCTGCAAATGCAATAGGATTTTTATTTTATTTTTTTGAAATGTTAGAATATTCATAAATATAAGCATACTAACCACAGACGTGCATCTATGCATACATAGATGGAGAATACATGCTTGAGTTCTTAAAGGAGTCACCAAATTATAGCATATGGAATAATTATTTTCCTTCTTTGTATCTATTTTTCTCTATATAATAAATTTAAATTTGTAAAAAAATAGGAAATTACAATTGTGGAAATTCAGTAGAAGATTCTAACAAAATATACAAGTTTGAAGAAAAGGTCAAGAAAAGATTACTAACTGAAATTTAATTACTGTCTGAAATTTAATCCCATAAAAATAAATTAAAAAAATAAACAACTTTAATTATCTGCATCATTGACCCACCCTAAAAGATTTTGGAAATATGTTGCTATTAAAGCAAGGTAGGTGTATCTCAAATTTAATCTCAAACTGGGTTATGAGAGTGGTTTTGTAACTTGTCTTGCATGAGGTAACAGTGATTGCTTTACAAAATAAAAAAAAATAATTTCTTTCTAAAATTTTCCATTAATGAGGAATAAAACCATTTATCTAGATAGAAATATCCTTACAGAAGAATTTATTTAAAATAACAAAAACATTACACCTACATTAGAGTGTGCTGGCAGGATTTCTGGGCCTGTCCCTAAACCAACTAACTGATAAATTAGAATATCAATAGAAAACATGGCTGTCAGGAAATCTTTATTTATCTTGGGCTCAGGAAAGATCCTCCTGGAGATCTAACAAATCATAGATCGATACATATCTTCTTTGTTTTCCTCATTAAATATTGAAAACACAAAGGACATTCAGAAATATGTTTATTAACTCTAGGAAACTGCTCTCGGTCAACGATTCTCAAATTTTAATGTATGTAAGAACAACCTAAAAAGCTTCTAATAAATACACATTTCCAAGCCATTAATAGATTCTAGGTTTTCAGATTTCTAAATTGGCCTCTCTTGAGCATTAAATTTTTGTCATCTCTGTAAGAGCTGAAGTCAAGTGTCTGGAACTAAAGAGAGATAATCTATACCAACTAGAGGTTCTTCAGCAATTTGCCAAAGGACCAGCAAGCCACCCTCTACGAAGCCCTGTTGAGAATCCAAGTGACCCTCTCTCTTTGCTTCCTGGTCCATCACTACCTTTAACAAACTCAATTCCCAGAATTCCATAAGGTATATTCATTGACAAATACCTTTAATATACTTTACAGACAACTTTTTAAATACATACTGCTAAGAAGTAAAAATGTTTTAAGTAAATAATCTCAATGATTATGCTCAGCACAGCTGAAATGTTTACATGGCACATGTCAATGCTTTATGAGACAAGAATAACAGAATGGGAAAATAAGAGAGAGGAACTGATTCACAGGGTCTTTGAAAGGTTTTATTTATATTTGGAGCTTCCTCTCAAGTTTCAAGTTGAGCACTTTAAGATTTTATAACTTCAAACAGAAGAAAGACCTGACTGTTTCTTCAGTCACAGTCCCTTGCTTTAATAAGATTGCCTGTGCATTGGAACCTTAATCAAATATCCAAGATACAACTCCTCACTTTTCCCTCCCTGAGAGAAATTTCCATTTACAGTTACGTCTAGTTAAGTTTGTTGCTTACTTTCCAATATGGAAAATATAAAAAGATCTAGGGGAGAGTCACATCTGGTCTCATATTTATGTATGGGAATAATTAAATTATAGCTTCCACGTTTAGCCCCTGGGACTTCTCTGCTACTACATTGTGAGATGCCTGCGGGAACATACTAAATTATTCTAAGACATATGCCTAAGATAATTATCACCACTTATGACATACACATCCTTCAGCAAGCAGCAAGCATTCAAGGCAGCTCTCTATCAAATGCTGTGTAGATTGTATTGCACAACTCTAGGGTATGCTGTTCATACAGGCAATGAGATGCACAGAGATCTTTGAAATTGTGCAGTTGGCAGCCCTAATCCAAGATAGGAGTTCCTTTAACTTATGTTTTATTCTGGAAAGATCAGAGAACATTCCATAATGATGATGATGATGATGATGATGATGATGATGATGATGAAAAGCTAATGATGATGGCCAAAATTTGTGAATACCTACAATATTATGATTATTTTACCCACATCATAAAAAAAGAAGGGCCAGCTGGATGAAAAATAAAAGATTACATATCAAAGACTTTGAGGGACCTCTGCTAGCAACCACTATTGTCCTCTTAATGCAGAGGGTAAAGGAAATGGAGTTAAATTACTAGAAAATGACAGCATTATTGGATTTTTTCTATTTAAAAAAAGGAAGGGCAATGGAATTATGCATAGAAAAGTATACAAGTAAATATTGTAACCGAATGTAATACTAAAATTTTGACTCGAAATTTCCTCTATTTCTTATTTGCAAATTTATAGCATTATCTTAATAGAGTCACATGGAAGAAAAGTTTTTCTCTTATAGGTTTTGAAGATTTAAGGTATTTACTCAAAAATGATAGTTTTTGAGATATGTGAACAAATTCAAATCAAAGTACAAAATTGGTACAGTAATTACAGCAGTTTTGTAAATAACTCTCCAAATCATAAAGCAATACAAATCATGACAAGCTAAATTAATCACAATGAATGCAATCTTTTTTAAATGTAATTGTCCTAGAGTCTTGTTCTATACATTGGCAGTAATAATTTCTACATTCAGTAAAATACAGAGGCCACTAAAATGATTTCATTTTAATAGTCACATCTCTAGAAATCTATTCGAAATTGTTTCCAATATAGTAAAACACAGTTATCAGTTTCTGATTTTTGGTCCCCCATCCCAATCCCTAATCTGTAAAATCCTGCACAGGTAAGTCTCATATATGAAAAGAACCTTTGGTCTTAACCGCTTTTACCATTTAATTATTTTTTCTTTAATTCTCATAGTGTGATCTTTCCAAATACTTCCTTTGAAATGAAAAATAGTCAAATACCTTTTTAAAAATCTTTTCTCCCTACCATTCCAGCAGCTTTATATAACGCCAAGTCATTGAATAATTCATCACAAGATATCACTTTATTTAAATATTGAGAATAATATAAAATGATATTAAAATGAAAAATATTGGTTTGCTACCTTAATGATAGTGATTATGAATTCCATTCCTGAAATATGATGCCTGTTTTAAACAGAAAATCATTTACCAATACTTCCAGGCAATTTCAAAAACTTGTCTTAATGTTAGATCATTGCCAAAGGCCCGAGACCTGAATAATACGTTCCTACATTACTGTGCAGAATCAATCACATTTTAAGGACAATTTTTTATTATAAAAATCTGGGTCTCAGTCTGTACTTTTATAGAGGAATAAGTTTTGTAAGTACTATTGTACAAATTCTAAAGGACAAATTAACCTCAAAGGAAAACAGTAAACTCTTCAGGAACAGAAAAAAGGCAAAGTTAGCCTTTATATCTTTGTAGCAGTCCAACTGAATCCAACCCCACTGAATGCAGCAAACTTTTCTGGTTTAAATATCTATACAAATAATGGTAAATGCTAACTTGGTATCTTAAAGATGATAAACCAGAAATAAACTTCTAAGTTTTTCTCAGATGCTTTAAACAGTACTGTCTGTCTTTTTTCCCAGCTAAGAAATAGATATGTTGTTTCACTCATTACACAGTGGAAGAAAAGACTCCTTAAATGTTTGAAATTTGGCTTTAAGAAGTCAATCTAGCTTGCTAAGCATAATAACCCTGTGTTTTAATCAATGGCTGTTGAGACAGTATCTTAGATGAGAAAGTGACTCATGAAGTATGTAGGGGTCATAAATAGGAGAGGCTTGCTTTAAACTGGAGAACAGAGAGGTGTCAAGAGGGTGAGTTAGGAACAAAGTTCAGGAAGAGCAAAGTGCAATGACTTACCTGTAATACTTTGGTCAAATTGTTAAATAGAGCTTGACCAGCACTCACTTTGTATTTGACGCCTCTGACTGTGCCATTTTTACTTAAAATGTTGACTCTTCTTGTACCAAAACACTTCTCGCTGGCAGCCCTTGCTAACATCAGCAAATTATCTTGGTCATTCTCATGCTCATCACTTTCTGATCCTATGTGGCCATTTTGTTGTCCATCAGACTCACTTAGTCCATCTATGCCACAAATACTGGCACATTCAGAATCCAGAGAGCCTGATGGTTGCCCATCTTCATACACCTCCTTCAAAACTCGCCCACTGTGAGATGAAGCGATCCGAAACCGGACTTTCCGTGGCCTGTCACTTTCCGGCTTCATCTCCCTTTTCAGCATGGTCACATCTACCCAAATAAACAGTTCATATAATTCTGGATCCCTTGTTATTGCATTAGTCTACTTGCCAGATAGCAGTATGAAAGCCTAATTCTAGTGACAGCAGCACTCATATGAAACTAACATTGAAAGGAAAGAAGATTCCCAGGAACTTAGGTGCATCTCTGCTATTAATAATGAATGAGTGTGAGTGTGCTATGGTTACCTTTAAACTAAAACTTGCAAAATGATCCCAGGCTTTAAATATTAAATAGCCATGGTGGATTCTTTAACAGGACAAGTGCAAGAAAGTGGCATGCAATGAAATAGAAAATAAGTGTGGGCAAGGAAATGAAAGAATTGAATTTTGAAGCCAATAGTGAGTGTCGAAAAGGATCTCAGTGACAGATATATCTCTACAGTTTATTGTCCAGAGTGGATGCCAGAGATAAAATATAGAATCAAATATATAGGATCAGAGATGTCATAGTCTTCTCACAGTGCTTATTTCTTCTGTCTTTCACTCCAAACAATCTTTAAAAAGGACAGTAAACATGCTATATTTCTGCATAGAGCTATCATTACTTGTGCTCATTAAATCATCAATTAGACCTCACCTACATTGTATAAGATGAATTTCAACCTACATCTTCATGCACAGCAGTTTTTCTAAAGAATAACTTTTTAACACACTATGAAAACAAAGAACTTCTGCTTTGTTACTTTCCCACTTCTGCTAGTAGAAAACATTGTTCTCTTGGACAGAGGGAAAGATTTGGAAAGGAAACATACGAAACAATGAGGGAAGAATGGAAAATCCCTCAAGCCAGCCAGATCAGCCAAAGCAATCCAGGTGATCAGCACTGATAAATATAATATCAAAATCACCCATGCATAGAGAAGGGTCCTCCTTATGCTGTGCTTGGTGTATTTTCTATCACCTTGGCAGACACCAGAAGAATCTCTTAAGATACAGAGCCATGTTGAAACTTACACTATAGTGAATATCCAAACCTTTCTGTACCTACAGAGAAGACATGCAGCTGGTCCTCACATTGCACTTCAAGGTTTTTAATGTTTATAGCGTTATCTAATTATGAATTTATTTTAGAAAACAAAAAATAATAACACAAAGTTGAAAATAAAAATCGCAATCTCAAGAGATGTTCATAATTTTGCTAATTTTCTTCCAGTGTGTTTGAAGATGAGATGTTATGATGTTCACAGCACTGCCTAGCCTTGTGCATTTAAGGGAAGAGGGCAAAAGTGCCTAGTTTTCACTGATGGAATATGAGTAAAAATGATGCATAACTTGTGGACCAAGGCAGTTAAGGCAGAGAGTGCTCTGTCTGTGCTATTTCTCTTCCTTCCTCATTTGCTAGCTGGTTGACCCTTGTAATCTTGAAAGCATATACTGAGCTTGTCAGAGTAACAGAGAAATTCACGACCACCACCAATCTGCTTTGGACTACACCATAAGCAAAAAATAAGACTTTATTGTTTTAAGCAATGGAGATTGATTAAAGAGTTGTTAGAACAGCTGAATCTAAGTGCTCTTATATATAAAATCATCTGCATTTATTTAGTATATTGCTTTTTTTCATTCAACATTATATAATGAGTCATTTCTTATATTTTTATTTCTTAAAAATGTGAATTTAATGTGTATTAAAAGTCCCCTTAATAGTTGTATCATATTTTATTTTATTCTTTCTGGATTGCTAGTTGTTTAAATTATTTAAATATTTAGTAAAATAATGCTGTACTGAATATCCTTGCTCAAAACTCAGTGTTCTTTAGTATAAAATCATTTGGGTAAAATTTATTGGGAAGGATATTTTAAAATGTGAAGCTTTCGATGCAAACTGCTAATTGTAAAAAAAAAAAGTTGTATAAATTACACTTCTACTAGTATACAAGTTCCTACTCTACTGTACTCTTGCCAATGCCAACATTTAATATTACCAATTTTTCAATGATTTCTTTATCAAGTTGATAAGTAGTCATTTATTATAGTTTCCCAACTTTAAATGCTATTGATGACTTTCATTCTGAATGTTTTCTTCATATAGAACTCTCACTGAAGAGAAGAGAAAGAAAAAATGAGAATCTCTACCTCATAGATAGTCAAAATGGGAATCAAATGTTAGAGAATTCTATATAATGCCAAAAAAGAAAGGGGGAGGGAGAGGGAGAGATAAAAGAAGAGTGGGACAGAGTGAGAGAGGGGGAGAGAGAGAGAGAGCGCTACATCAACTATATCTAAGTGATGCTATAAAGTGGCTTTAACTCAGCAAAGTAAAAAAATATATATAGTGAAAGTATATAACAAGAGAACTTAAGTGAGGAAATATGTACTGGGGCAGAAGAAAATTACTAATGCATCTTTACATCCAAATGTCCAGATCTTTCAGAATACACAGTAGTTAGTGGGGAGAGCATGAATATTAGCCTAATCAAGGGGAAAAAATGAAAATTCCGTGTTTGTTCCAATTATTTTTTTGTCCTGAGCACCTCATTTAATCTGCCTCAGCTCCACCTTTCCAGTCTTTGAGTTGGAAACTGTATTGCAGCATGAGCAAAACTGTGGAGTCAAAGGAACTAGGTTCAAATTCCACCATGACATAGCAGGAACATTCTTTCCACTACCCAATTATTTAATTTCTCCCATCAGTAAAATGGAGACAATATCTTCCTCAGGAAGTTGTGCTTGCAAAGTATCTTGAACTATCACTCAATATGTCTGCGATGGTGTACACATATACTGTGTATCCTCTGAATGAAAATAACTAATTCTAGCCTGAATAAGCAAGACAATGGCTATACAAGCTTACAGTCACTAAATATATATGAAAGATAGAGAGAATTCATTAGAATGACTAAAAAAATTGTGATATTTTAAATTTTTATGTTAAATATATAGTATGTATATATAATATTTTATATGATATTTTAAAATAACGAGACTAGGTAAGAATCATTTCTTTTTCAAGAATTAACAGAAAGTTCAGTAGACTAAAATCCACCCTGCCACAAGTATAAGGAAGTATCTGCTAGTTTGAGAAGATATATACCCTGTTAGATAATATGCCCTTGATAATTAGAACTCACACACTTATCTTAAGCTAAAATAAAAATCAAGCTGTTAGTTTCAGTGGATAAATTCTTTTTCATTCAGGCAATGAGTATTCCACAAGTATCTGTTGAGTGGCCCCAAGGATAAGACATTGCAAGATACTATGGTAAATACAAATATATATAATATTATGCCCATGCCTTTCATTAGTAACATAAGCTTAAGCAAAACAGAGTTCAATGCAGTGTACTTTAAGCTCATATAGAATCCCTTTTCCTTAAAATAACCAAATTAAATTACTAGTTATCTCCAATATAAGACAACGATTTTTCTCCACAATGTGCATTCTCATTCTGTTTACAATTTGTTCCCAGCTACTTAATGTCAATAAAGCAACTTCTAACTATTCCATTTGCCACCGTTTACCTGTATCAGTCTATTATTGCCTACATGTTAATTGCTTTGCAAATTAGCCTCCTCCCTTCAGCAAGAATTTCCTTCTCTTCCTTCAGATGTACTCCTATAATTATTCATTCATTTAACAGTGTTTATTAAGAACCTACTAAACATCAGAGAGTTGCTGGATTTGTACAGGTGAACATAATAGGCATGTTTCCTGCCTTCAGAGGTAGGGAGATAATATACAATAAACAAATAAATATATAGTCAAAATTATAACAAGCATTACTAAAAATGAAATGGATAAAGAAGGGAGCCTTCTTTAGGCAAAAAAAAAAAAAATCTAACAATAAGCCTCTCTGAAAATGAGATATTAAATAAAGTCTACCAAAATTAGAAGATTGATCATGTAAAGATTTGAGATGGGCAAACAGCTGCATGTGTAAAGATCCCGAGGCATAAAATCAGTAGGTTTGTCCAAAGAACTGAAAAAAGGCAGAATGGCTGAAGACTCCCATTTTACAAAGTTCTTCTCAAAAAAGGATAGGACTGGAAGACCTTTTCCTCCTAATCTAACCCTTAATTTACACAACCTCCTCAAAACATGAAACCAAAAACCTGTAAACCATTTCTATATTACCAACAAAGAAATACTTCAAATATTCCTAGGTTTGCCACCAACGGACATCTATTTATTGAAAATAGTAAATTATATATTCCGGAAGCTATATAGATGGTAGAATCTTGCATTAACCAAACTAGAACTATTTTGAAAAATACTATTAACAATGAATTCAAAGAAAAAAGTACCCTTTGTTCAATTCCCAGTAGAAATGGCAACCTAGCAGCTAGACCTAGGCCTGGATATTTTTTGTTGCTGTCAGTTTTTTAATCATAAATATTTAATTATTACCTTATTTGTAGAGAAAGCATAACATCAAAGTATGATTATTATTTTACTTATTCAGTCTCCAAATATTGCCCACATACAATTCTATGTGTACTTATCATTGCATGGTGAGAGTAATTTTAACCATATTCCTGGCTTTGGAGCATATTTTTTAATCCCTTGAATCACAGTTAATATATGCAACATGTCTTCATTTGCTGTTATTTAATAGCTATCACACTCACTATTTTGCGTTTTGATCTTCAAAACATTAAAAAATGATTACTGAAAGTGAAGCAGAAACTCTACCAGTCTTTGGAAAAGTAATTGTCTTCTCTCCAGCAACACTTGTCACTAGAAAAGTGATAAACCCTGACTCACTTCCCAAAGGCTATTCTCAGAACTTTTGTTTGGGTAGAGAGAACCTATCAATTTTTACTTTCTGACTACATTAATGATTAGAGGGAAAAGAAGATTTAGTAACCATCAGTGAAGTAGGAAAAATAAGCTATCCCAGAAATTTTTCATCTTGTAGAATATTGAATCTTTCTTAACCAACATGAATTCACAAATCAAAATTCACAGCTTAATTATTAATTTGAAGTACAGAGAACTTCTAATCAGAAAATAACTGAGTGCAGTCAAGAAAATATTCTTTGAAAACAGGACTATTGTCTTATTATATAACAAGAAAGATGGATGATTTCTTAGTTTACAGATTAATGGCTAAGAATGGGGGCTGGGGGTACAACAATGCTGCATTTGAATCTTGGATCGGACATCTTTTGAGTTACTTTGAACCTCAGCTTCCTCATCTGTCAAATAGTAGTTCTTATTTTACAGAGTGTTTGGAAAGATTAAATAGAATAATGTATAGGAAATACTTAGCATGCTACTCAACAAATGACAGTTTTAGATTCTTATCAGTTACTTAAACTAGCTAAATATACATACTGTTTGGAGGTCAGTAAGAAGAATGAAACCAAGCATAAATAACTGACAGAGAATCAAGGCAACTCATTCTCTTTCTGGTCTGATTCTAGGGCTCCAAGGCTAAACTAGCCTGCCATCACTTAGATTCTGGAGAAGGACTCTAGTTTCCAGTAGACTTGTTCACTCTGTACATCTCTGGACTGGGAGTTTACTATATATTAAGAGCTGTACTGGGGGTAGATGGTTCCAGTGCTGGCTTACACACTATTGTTATGAACTGTGAGTGAGCACAGTTGTCTCAGACTCCTGGGGCTGCTCAGTTGTGGAATCAACATGCACCTAGCATTTCTATTTTATAATTACCTAAGTTTTCTAAGTTTAACAAAACCACGAATACAGAAAGATCAATAAAGAGTCCTCAGAGCAACAGCTTCCCAAAACAGACTTTTACAGTTCAATTTTTGTCTTTGATTCCTCCAATGTATCTTGTAGAATGTTTTGAACATAAACATTGTTCAGAGGAATGTTTGCTGAATTAAATTAGCTAAGTTAGATTTTAATGTCAGGACAGACTGACCTCACATTTAAGGGAGAGGTAAATAACAACTAACAAGATTACTTCCAACTCTTTCTGTCCTGCTTCTAGTCTATATACACGAGGTAAGAAATAATGTTTATTAACTTTTCAGGCAAAATGTCTGAGTCATATGATGCTATTGGTGTCATTAAAGGGACCTCTATACTACATTAGAACTGTTGAATGTTAGAGAGGAAATTGTATACTCGGCCTATAGGATCCAAGTACCAGAAGAGATCAAAGAGGAATGAATCAATTTTACCTATTTAGATTTGAAAACTTGAATTGACTGCCTTCAACTTATGAAAGCCAAGTGACTCAAACATCTAGTTCACTTAACACCAATAACTATAAGTTCAAGCTTTGTTCTCAAGCGTGAAACAAGGATTTTGCTATTTCCTCTTGAATAAGGAGTTTCTAATGTATGTGTGGCTAAGATTCTTAAACCAGGAAGAAAGGAAAAGATCACTTTTATATCCTTCTTCAATCAGATTGTCACTATGTATAGAATACTTTTAAATATGCTTTATGGTAAAAAGATTTTTAAACTGACTGTATTTCTACTCCAGGACATTGGTGTATGGATTTAACATCTTTTAACTCCTAATAAAAAAGATAATCAATGAATGAAATTATGCATATTTTTATCCTACACATGGGAAATTTAGTTCTCAAAATTCTGCTTGGAAACATACTAAAAGTAAATCCAACTGCTATGGGATGGAGAAAAGGTCAGACAGGATGAATGAACATGGCACTTGAGAATATAGGTTAATGAATAAACCACCAAAAACACTGAATTAGACCTAGAGATACTCAAGCTATCTTACTAAATATCAAAAAGATCAGAGTTTATCCTTGAGATTTTTCCAGAATCAGGATACAAATAAGAGAACAGGGAAGTAAAGTTACAGTGTTAAAAACATCAGCCTAAAAAATTAAGTGCAGTTTTCCAAATCAACAGCAGATTTCAACAGAATGTCAATACTTAATGTGGTTGCTTAGGAGTGTAAATCCCTAGAGTGCCAATTTATTTTTCCGCAGTGAGAATGTTCTTGTGAAAAGTGTAAAAAGATCCTTAAGAATTTCAAATCCATTGAGATAAAATGGCAATGCTCTTAGAGACTACCCTGCTAATAAATTTATTCATTTTAAATTAATGAAAAAGTAGAATGTCAAGAAACATACAAAGCTGACTGATTATAAAAGAAACCCATATCATGATACAGACTTCCTATCTTCTTCTCTTGGTTAAGCATTTTTAAATCACTGAAAATTTAACATTTATCTTGAATCAGTAAATACCATAAATTTAAAATGAATGGACAGTGCCAGTTTGAAGAATCGCAAATTATATTTCATAATTGTGTTGTCTCTTTTCTTCCAATAGCATGATGATAGAATGGAGCACTGGGAAATTCTAATTCTATTATCCTATCATCGTTGCCAAGGTAACAGGGGACTGTTGATTCTACTGTCTGAGATGAAGGTTAAAGCTGGCAAAGAGAGGAAAAACGGGGAGTTAGCAAGATAGGGGAAAAAAAGAACCTTTGTGCATTTAGAGATCTAGAGATATTCTTGTTTTCTTGGTGGGATTGTAGAGTCCAGAAATAAACTAGAAAGTTTTTTAAGAGCACATACGGATGCCCAGAAGAAATCAAAGTTCTCCTGAAGAGAAGGCATGATGGAATATAAATTATGAGCTCTGTGGCTTAAAAAGCATATCATCCTACCCCAGAAAGCATGGAGCTCAGTCAACTCTCTCAAAATGTCAAGTATACATTGAAGAGAGGGCTTTTGCCCACATATATATATTTTTTGTATTATCTTTTGCAAAATGAGTTCATGCAGTTTCCAAAGCTTTTGCATATATAAACTTGGAACTCTAAGGTAATCAACTGATTTGGCTTTAATTTGTTCTGTTTGCAAATAGAATATTCATCATCCAGTTCAAGTCATCATGCAGTTCAAATACTAACATAGTCATCATCTAGTTCAAATATCAACAATTTGAACATGGATGTTTTAACCTCCAAAAATTCCCAAGCTTCCTTGGTAGTACTTTAAAAATCATGTTCTTCATGAAAAATAATTATCTTTTTTCCAGGTAAATACTCAAGAAAAAAGGGAGGTATTTCTTAGTGTATTGCCTAATTTGAGCTCCCTTATTAAGAAATATATTTGCTCTTCTTTTTCTTACTCTCAGATTTCTGGAATTCTGTCATGTTGTATACTACACAGAGAAAAATCTTCAATCTAAATGGTTGAAAACTTTCTCTTAAAAAAGAATTCTTTTTCAAAGTCTATGGACCTATTTAATTTTTGTGTATGAAAATAAATTCTTTATAATATCAGATAACTTGCTCAATATGTTAATATTGGATTCTCCAATGCCAATTTATAGCAAGTCATAGATAATCTGAAAATGTCTTCCTGACAATGTAAACTTGCGAATTTGTATCAGAGATAGTGTGAGGTGGTAGAAAAATAATTGATATGTACATCCGACACCTGAAAATATTGAATCACTGTAGAATGTAACATAAATGTTGGCTTAATTTTACTCAGCTTCACAAGGAAATTTTCAAGGAAGTTTAGCATATAAAAGTAAACACATTGCTAAACTGGGAAAGTTTTTTTATTGAATTTTATTCTAAGGTAAATCTGGCCAATGAATCTTTCTCTACATAAGAGACATGATATACCTCATACTTGGTTTTTATTGCCATAGTCAACACCATTGTCAGAGTATGTGATGTATAGAATTGCTCTGGAAGTCAGGTTTTTGTTTCTTTTTAGTTATCTTTTTACTTATTAAATCATTTATCTTAATACAGTCAGTTTCATTAGTTTCCTTTAACCAAAGAGTTACACTTAGAAACACTTGAAAATTGGTAAGAAGTAGATCCCTACCCATTTCCACATATCAGTAATTCAATCTATTATTTTGACAATTATGCTACCTTAACTGCAGACTTGTTTCACTGCAGAGCTGACTGAGAAGGGAGGTTTTGGTGGTGAGATGCCCAGCAGGAAGAATACATGAGGGGCCAACATGAGAATGAAACGGCAGGCACCAACTTTAATGAGGGGAGTGCACTTCTATTGCAGGGAACATGCTTCTGCTTCTGCTTCTGCTTCTATTCTGCTCCCTAGGGGACCACATGGGCTCCACATATATCAGAGTGGCATTCAGCCACATATGCATGATACAATAAGCTGAATTATATTTACATACTTTAGGCGCAGGCACCCTACTACACTAATGTAACTTTCTAAATCCAAGATCCTATTCCTAGCCATAAGCCTGGATCACAGCCAGACCTGGAACCAGCCAGGTCTGGTACCCACAACTTGTTTACGTCCTATCTTAGAAGCACATTTTACTTGAATATCACAAAATAGAATATCAGTTTAACAAAGGATGACAGTCCAATAAGGAAGATCTAATTTTAAATATAAACATTAAAATGTTATTTTAAATCATGAAAAAATGTCCACATAAAAAAAGTTTTAAAACAAGAGAGTTTCTATTTTAAAAAAATATAGACAGAAAGCTAATTAAATACATAAATGCTGAAGAATGTGTGGAAAATTGAGAGCCTCCTAAAATTACAGGTGATGCAAACATTCTGGATGCCATATCCCAGCAAACCACTCATAGGTATATAACCCAGAGACAGGAGATTTATTTCAATATTGTGTGGGGTTACGGGAAACTGGAAATAATTGCCCTGACTAATGCTATGTAGAAATTGGGATCAGCGAGTTAATTTAAGTGAAATCCTGATGTATCTTTAATACATAGCATTAATATCGAGTAAAATAATTTAGAAATAGAATGGGTTTTATTTAAGTAGAATAAAAACAAATGCATGCACAAAGCAGCACTACATATTTTATAAGGGTGATATAAATCAAAGTATATTCTATAAGTGACATAAGATAGAGGGGGTACATGAGAATGAGAATAGGGAATGATGGAGGAAAGAGGCGTTTTGCATAGACCAACGATGATAGAGCACCATGATTAACAGGATATAATTAATTCACTCCACTGAAACCAAAATGTAGATATGCGATTATCTCATGGTTGAAATGTTATGGCTAGTTTTTAAGTTTTTGTGTTTTTCTGTATTTTCAGAGGAGTTTGTAATCTCTTCATACTTAATAAAAAAGCATAATATTACTCAGATTTTTCAGTTATATTTATATAGGTTTAATTTAAATACAAAAAATTTCACCCTTTTAAAGGGACAGATTGATGTTTTGACAAATATGTATAGAATTCCTTGATTGTTAAGTGACTTGCTTAAACCAGGGCTTCTATATCAAAATCCAGTATCTTTCTATTACATAAAAATATTTTTTAAAATTACCCAAAAACTTTCATTCATTTCTGCTTGTATTTCATAATACATCATACCATTTTTTGCCTTGAAAAATTAATTACTATAATAAATGTCTCCATAGAACTGCATGTGGGAGGACATCATTAGACATGTCCTTTGTTATGAGAAACAATGGAATTGAGAGAAAATAATTTTGGCAGTGAAAAAGCAGAGACCAGATAGGAAATCGGGATACCATGAGCTTGACATTTGTCTTAGTAAATTTTAATGACTAGCATTATTGGGGAACACCATTTGACCCATCTTAAAAGTGTAAGAAGCCACGACTTCATACATATAAAATTATGCCATTCTAGAAAAAGCAATGTCTTCTAACCCACTCCTGGTTTGCTTCTTTCCACCTGCCATGGATTATTTTCATGCTCTAGGTAAGTTCAGGGAGAAATTAGGAGCAGAGACAAGCAGCCTCACCAGACACACATAATAAAAGTAACATTGAAGGGTAAGAAAAATGAGCTGCTGGTGTCCAACTGACACAACATGGTGAGTCTGGATGCAAGAAGATGGATATGATATGAGGTCAGCCACCCAGACAACAAATGATCTTCCTACAGCTGTTAGGGCATTGTCCCCAACTAGACTGGCAACAGCTTGTAGTCTAGCTTAGAAATCAGATCTCCTTCACCAAAAATAATTAACATTTGCCCTTCTCAATTAAATAGCCCTGTCTGCCTGCCTAGCTTCTGTCAGCATTCTTTTTTTCTTAATGCTTATGCCTTCTCTGATCTTTCCAACTGCCCTATGAGCTGCCAAGTAGGCAGTTCCTGTTCCTTAATTCAGCTTTATCATGTCAGGAGATTGTAATCAAGACTTAATAACATTCTGCATCCTGTGGAGACATTAGCCGTCCCTAAAGCCCAGCTAACTTTCTGTTACAGGCATCTGTTCAAAGAACTAAAGTCTGCCCAGACTCAGCCATCTCTGTACACACACACCAAAGGAGTATCAATTAGTGGGCATGGGATATGGACTAACACCTTTAAATGTATTTCTTCATTAGGTTCTTATCTTTAATAGACATATGGAAAGACCATCAAGTGATGTTTTGCAATCTAGAAGATGATCAAGGACAGTTGAAACTAAAATCTTGAAAAGGATTTTCTGCTAAGCTATCCATGTGGCACTCAACTCATAAAGTTATGATAGGAAGATTTTGCATTTTTTAATGCTTTATTTTCCAATGGCTTTCACATGCTGTGTCTTACACATCAAGTTGTAAAAATGGTATCTGAAGAAGTTGATTTTTCAAAATAATTATCCAAATACCTTCTTAATGAGACAAAATTTTAATTGTCAATTCAATGATGATGTTGGCAGCCAAATAGGTGGAATAGTCCATCAGTAATTATTTGTAAACTCAGACATCTACTACATGAAGCACAATTAGTCCTATATGTACTGTACAGAAAAACATATTCAAGCTTTAAAAATTAAAACAAGTGAACAAGTTTAAAATTGATGCCTAAAAGATTTATTTATGTTGCAGGGAAAGTACGAAGATATCAATTTCTCTTTTGTTCTCACTGCTTAGGGAAAGTGTAAACAAAGCTGATCCCTCCATTTTGCAGTGACCAAATAAGCCCTTATCATTCTTACGTGATCATAGAGAGGCGTATCCCAGAATAACATCCCACCTGGATTCAAAATCTTTCTAGCCAATGTATGGTCCTCAGACCATTAGCATCACACAGCTTGAGAGAGTATTATAAATGCAGACCTTCAGATCCCAACCAGAGTTAATGAATTCGAATCTGACTTTTAACAAGCTCCCCGGGGGATTCCTATACACATCAAAGCTTAAGAAATGCTAGTTTAGAACAAGTAAAACAGAATTTTAAAAATATTTATATGGAATATTTCTTAAACCTATACATTATGGAAAAAATCCATACCCGATAATCTTAGATAATTATTTTACCTCAGTTTGAAGAAATACACATTTTGTAAAACTAGTATAGATTTGCTGAGATAAACAATGTGGATTAACTCAATCATTTTATGAAGAGGAGAAGAAAAATAGGTTCCTTTACTCTCCATAAATACTCAAGAGAGAAAAACAAGATATTTTTTAGACTTTTAGGGTGACCAATAGTCCCAGCTTATCTGAGAGAGCGAGGGGTTTTCTGGGAGATCTGTGGGAAATGAAGACCTTCCTCTTAAAGGGCCCACGCCAGCCTTACTCACTGATGAGCTCACTTG
Source organism: Pteropus alecto (assembly GCF_000325575.1). NCBI lineage: Eukaryota > Metazoa > Chordata > Mammalia > Chiroptera > Pteropodidae > Pteropus > Pteropus alecto. The sequence goes on along the minus strand of NW_006442508.1, from coordinate 2,801,145 downwards.
CTCTGAGTACCAGCGCTAGGGCAGCTGCTCGAGAGGCACCAGGGACATACGTGAGGTGCTGAGCTGTCGGGCTTCAGGGAGAAGTTTGGAGGGGTAGCTGGCTCCTGGACAGAGATGCAGGCAGAAGCCATTGCTCCTTTGTTGAGCCTTCTCCCTCCCAGCCTGTAGACGCAGGCACCATCGACCTGGATAACACAGGTCACTTGACCCAGGCGATTCCCTGAGGCTCTACCTTTCCCAACTTGTAGACCCACCAAAGCTGCTTCCAGTGGTTTATTTCATACAAATGGGCTGTCTTGGCTCTGCTGCAAACTTTCATAAAACTTCTCAAAAGCTCACAAAATCCAAAGAAGCAGCATCTGGCCTTGGTGAACCCTATACCTCTCGCTGAGCAACAGTGGCAGCTGGCCTTGGTTTCTGACTTGGACCCTCAAGGAACCTATAAGTCTAGCACAGATGGCAGCCATATGTAGATTGCTTTGTGACTCTTACCAGGTGGCCCTGGAAATACACAGGCTGCGACTGAACTAGGCCTGCAGCTGGACCCCTCTCAGGTCTGTGACAAGGGGCCCCACAACACACCTACTACATAAAGCCACTCTACTAAGACTGGGAGACTTAGAAGCTCTACCCAATACATTGAATGAGACACAGGGAGGCAGCCAAAATGGGAAGATAGGAAAGTATGTCCCACATGAAAGAACAGAAAGCTCCAGAAAAAGAATTCACCAAAATGGAGATAAGATGCAGAGTTCAAAATACTGGTTAGGGGAAGAGTAGATGAACTCAGGGAGAACTTTAACAAAGTGATTTAAAAACACACACACACATAAAAATGAAGATGGAAAACATAATAGGGAGCCAGTCAGAAATGAATTATACAATATCTGAGATGAAGAGTACATTAGAGGGAATCTATAGCGTTGATAAAACGAAGGATCAAATCAGTGACATGGAGGATAGGGTAGCAGAGGACACACAATCAAAACAGCAACAAGAAAAAAGAATCCAAAAAAAAAAAAAATGAAGATAGTTTAAGGAGCCTCTGGTACAATGGCAAGCATAGCAACATTTATATCATAGAGGTACTAAAAAGACAAGAGAGAAAGCAAGGAATTGAAAACCTATTTGAAAGCAATGAAGGAAAACTTTCCTAACCTGGTGAAAAAAATAGACATACAATCCCAGGAAGCTCAGAGAGTTTCAAACAAGATGAATCCAAAGAGGCCCACACCAAGACACAGCATAATTAAAATGCCAGTTTAAATTCAAAGATAGAATCTTAAAAGCAGCAAGAGAAAGTAATTAGTTACATACAAGGGAATGCCCATAAGACTATTAGCCGATTTCGCAACAGAAACTTTACAGGCTTGGCACAAAATAGTCAAAATGATGAAAATCCAGGATCTACAACCAAGATTACTTTATCCAGCAAAGCTATCATTTAGAGTTGAAGGATAGATAAAGAGCTTCCCAGACAAGAAAATCTAAAGTAATTCATCACCATCAAGCCAGTATTACAGGAAATGTTAGAGGGACTTCTTTTAGAATAATAATAAAAAAAAGTATCAAAAGTCTAAATAAAAAATGGCAATAACACATATCTATCAACGAGTACTTCGAATGAAAAAGAATTAAATGCTCCAATCAAAAGATAAGGTGGCTGAATGGATAAGAAAACAAGACCCCTACATATGCTGCCTACAAGAGACTCACTTCAGATTAAAAGACACACAGAGACTAAAAGTAATGGGATGGAAAAGATATTTTATGATTGACCTAGAGGGTAGTGTGCTGAGTAGATTAAGATAGAGGAAGACAAATGACATATGATTGCACATATATGTGGAATCTAAAGAACAAAATAAACAAACAAACAAAAAAGCAGAAACAAACTCATAAATACAGAGAACATTTTGAGGGTTAACAGATGGGAAGGGGATTTGGGGGGTCATTGAAAAGAGGGGAAAGAATTAAGAAGTACAAATTGGTAGTTACAAAATAGCATGGAGATAGAAAGTATAGCATAAGAAATATAGCCAATAATATTGTAATAACTGTGTACAGTGTCAGAGGGCCACTAGAGTAATTGGGGTGATCATTTGTGAGTTATATGGATGTCTAATCACTATTATGTACACCTGAAACTAATATAGTGTTGTACACCAACTATAACTGAAAACTAAAAAATTATTATTAATTTATAAAAATAAAACACCTTGTGTTCATGTGTCAAATGGAGTTCATTTCAAGCTAAGATAATATTCAATTTGCACAGGATATATATACATTTGTTGTGCAAGGCTCTCCCACACATGGCAAGACAGATAGAATCCTTGGATTCAACTTTATTAAAATAACAGTGGAGACCCTCCACAAATATTTAACAACTAAAAAACACTCTCTCACAGTTTCCAGAATGCCCCAAAGGGGCATACTTCCCTTCCTAAGAACAACTGAACTAATTTATCTTCAGTTTCTCCCAGACCACATCGGCTTTAGGAGGATGTGGAAAATAGATTCAATAGGAACTGAATCCTAATCCAGGACATTCTAATACTCTAGAATTCTCAGATACCTCCCTTTTCAGTAAGTCCCATTCGAATAGGAATTCTGATCTTGTGTCTGTTACCCACGTTCCATCTGTGGCATGTATATCACCTTTATTCCTTCCCCAAGACACTTGTTGCATTCATTTTTCACCTGTTCATTCACCCATTTGATTGAGCACATGTTGTGTTAAACAAGAGGGATTCAAAACTCATTCAGCTCTTGCCCTCAAGTAACTCTCAGTATAGTTCGACAAGCTGTATAATAGAGATAACTGAAGTACAGAGGAATACGGAAGTAGGTGGAATTGATGCTTTGGCTCAGACACAGAAAATCAGAGAGAGCTTCTGTCAAAAAAATTAACAATAGTTGCTGCTGTTATAATTTCCAAGAATGTTGAAGAAAAGAATTTATCCAATTAAAGCAAATAAAAAATCAAAATATAGCTTACATATTCAAAGAAAAACAAATTACTCCTTTTCTGAGTTTCATCCTCAGTGGAAAGAAAACTGGATGGTAATCCATTTGTTCAAAAACATGGGTTTAGAACATCTGTAAGTACAGGTTTATTGAACATCTGTAAATACCTATAGAATATCATATAATTCCAAGTCATCATTATTATTTTTTCCTGAGGTAGGCTGTTGATTGGAAAATCTACCCAAATATTCATTCTCAAGAATTCTTAATATTCAGCAGATGCTACCTGGTTTCCCCTCACTTTCTTCATAAAAAGGATATATCCTTTTTATACACAGTATCCTTTAGATACACAGTTCAGACATTGTGTATCCAAAAGCACTATTTGAATTGACTGTCAATTTAATTTACAAATAGAACAAAGTAGAGGGCAAATAAATGCCTCAGTGTTGGTGACTTACTGCCTAATAAATAGGGTTAGTTCTTTAAAAAAAAAAGTTCCTTAATTTTTTTTTGCTATTTTATCATATTATTATAATATTATCATGACAGAAACATGCACCTAAGACGTTATTTTTTATACTGAGAAGATATAAAAGTATATTACATTTTTATGGCTTATTTAGATAGCTTAGACAATTTGCTGCTTTGAATGCCAAGATATTCTTATTTGTTCATTTTATTTGTAATCTGCATTTTTCTTAATTTCTCAGAAATCAAATTTTGTAATATTAAATTGAAGTTTAATTGAAGATAAGGACACTTAGAAAGTGAAATCTGAAGTGAGTAATTCACTTTATCCCATATTGGTGTACTTCCTACTGTATAGTCTCCATTTTGGATGCTTCATAAATAGTAAATATGGGCATAACTTTTGTTTATTGCACTTCATTTTACTGTATATCAAAGATGTTGCATTTTTCACACATTGAAGGTAAGACCTTCTACCAACAAGAAGATTACAACTTACTTTATTGTGATACTCAGTTTATTGTAGTGGTCTGAAACTGAACCAGCAATATCTCTGAGGCAGTCTTATTATAATAATAAAAGTAATATTCGTTGTTTCCTATGTGCCAAAAAAATGTTCTATATGTTACCTTTTTTAGTCCTTAAGATAAGACTATGTAATACGTAATATTGCCCCCATTTTACATATGAGAAAACTGAGATTCAGAGATACTAAACGCCTTACTCAAAATCATTAAGGCAGAGCTGAGATTCAAATGCAAATCTGGTTGAATCTTGCATTCTAGATTATAGACATCATGGTATCAGAACCGAAAGACCCACTCATTCATGCTCCTTTCTCTTACATTTCTGGTGAGATTAAGGCTCCTGCTTCCATCTCTAGAAAATGCAAAAGGCTCCTTATCCTCCATGCTTTCTTATTCTGTAACCTGTGCTCCCCACAGCCTCAGTGTAGTAGGAAGGTTTAACTCAAATCTTTTAAGCACATTTTGGACGCATCAGGTGGAAAAAATAAATAAATATCCCCAGTGGGGAGCTGTTGATACATGTGAACTCACTTGATAGTGATAGATCTTTCATGAGCTTGATGTCAAAATGTTGTGATTTTTATGAAACCAGAAAATAAATAATGCATAAAACTAATGTTTCACAATTGATGTAGCTGGTTTCATAGACCATCATCTCCCAACAACTATAATTTTTTCTTCCATTCTAGGACATGTGTACCTCTTTAAAGAACCTGAAAACAGCTGGCTAAGCTCATAATGTACAGGCCCAATTGTGAGAATGACCTATAGGCAATGCTCACAGAATGTCAGAACTAGAAAGAAACCAAGAAATGAAATTCAGTTTCATCAGTTTGCAAAGGAAAGAATCAGGGTGGTAGCATGGATAGCTAGGGACATCAAGCAAACAAAGACTGACTTTCGGTGGAGACGTTGTTCCCTTACCACTGCGCCATACTACCTGGTCTCAGTAATGCCTAAGAGATTATATTCACCCTCCTGGGTTAAGTTTTAAGTTCACTTTGTTCATCACTGAGCTCTGTACATTGTTGAACATACAGCCACCTGAGGCTATGGGTATTGTTAGGGATTCTCTTTCCTTTTAGTTTCTCCTGATAAATGCTGGTCATCTGCTTCTCCATTATTTTTCCTTCTATTCCACACCTGTCGGGCTCCACAGCATCTGGCTTTACGAATTTACCTCGGTGTTTATCTTCCTCCCCTCTCAAATATCAATACAACGCTTTTTATGTGCTTTATTTGGAACAAGAATAAAAGTGAAACCTGATAGAGGCCAAGGAAAAGGTTAAGACTAAAGAAGAGTGTCTTAATTCAGGCAGTCTCAAAAAATTGGAAAGACTAATTGAAGAGAGGAGAGAGAGGGGAGTGAAAAGAGGAGAAACCAGTAATGGACAGCACTAGGGTTGGAGAAAACAGACCAACAGGAGAAACTAGTGTCCAGAGAGTGTGACAAGCTCATCTTTCATTCAGATGACCACCTGTACTCAATGAGGGGAGAAGAGGAGGCGGGGAGTTGAGAATGGCAACAGAAGAGTCCAAGTATGGTCATTTTCAAGACAAGGGTAAGGTGTGGTGGGGGAAGGGACTGGGTCAGGGTTCTGAGTCATTATTCTCTGGGAACAGCCTCTATTAAATGCCCAAGTAAATGGGAGACAGTTTTCAGCCATGAATGGTAAAGAGGGAGTTAGAAAAAGAGATAGGCCAGAACCAGGCTGCTTGTCAGAGACCCATCAGAGTCGGGAAGGGTTCAGTTCTAAGATCCAGTATGAACAGGACTTAATGCAACTAACTAAAGACAGGAGAAAAACTCGGTTGTGTAGAGGATGCCAACAACACAGAAATTAAGGTAAGGTTGCAGTTCAGTGCCTAGTGGGGACTAACACTAGTTTTATGGCTTTTGGCAGCAAAACTTATCTTCTACTGCCTGATGGTCTAGAGTCTCCTACTTTAGTCTCTACTGTGTCAGGAAGTGAATGGGACCTCAGTGACCAAAGCTGAGCTAAAGAAGACCAAGGCTGACCTAGGTCATATGTAGCCTACAGATACAATCAGAGGCAACAAAGACATAGATGGTAAAGGGAAACATGAGGGCTGAATATCGAAGTACTAACAATGGAAATGGATTTGCTCCCCATAAAAAACATGGTTTTGAATCAAGGCAAAGTCTGCTCTGGGAAATTTCCTTTCTCCATGGAATAGGTGCCAAAGTCTAGCTTCCTAGAATCTGATCGGCTCAGGACTGAGATATTCCAAGGCCACAGAATATCACCCACTGAAGTACCCAGCAGAGTCTGACACCCTGAGAAAAATATTCCTAGTTCAGTTTGGAATTACTACCTCCTTCTACATAAATCTAAGCTCCTAGTCTTAAAATACATGGCTGCTTTGAAGAGCAGCAGGCAGCTTACTGCATATGCTGCAGATCACAAACAAAGCCAACTTTTAAGTAGTGAGAACCACTCTGTACCAGGATTATCATCATTGTATTTCCTCACACAAATTATAACTGTCCTATACTTCCTTATATTGCACAGATTTTAACTTTCCTAAGGAAAAACCATTAAAGAAAGAAATTATGGGTGTATTTTTAAATCTTTCCCCCTTTAAGTCAGGAGGCACAAAAACAAAAGGCATTTTATTATGCTGAAGAAAAAAGAATATCACTAACATGTTTATGTTCTTATTTAACATTTTTAAATAACAAATGTTGAAATTTTTGTGTCTTGTGCATATTCAAATGTAGCACTGTTTGCCACGCATTTTTAAAAGGTGACATTTATGTTTCTGAGAGAACAAAAACATTTACAATGCTGGTTTTACAAAACCAGTCGATAATAAACAACGTAAGCCATAAAACTAAAAAAGATCAACATGTGATCTGGATTTTTTTTTTTTTTTCAGTTTTTCCTGGCTGTTTTGTGTATGTCCTTCCTGGGAGGGTTATCAACAAGGTTCTAGTCAGGAAATCAGAAATGATGCTAGGTTTTTTCAAAGAGGAAATTTAATTAAGGGAATTGATTACACAGATGAGGTAAGAGAGAAAATTAGGGTTAATGAGGTGACTCAGAAATGGATAACTGAATGTTCCATTTCTCTATTTTTGCATAACAAAGTACCTCAAACTTTTGTGACTCAAAATAACAACAATCATTTTTTTTATTGTTATCTTTCACAGTTTTGAGATTTGAGTGGGTTTGGTTAGAGGGTTCTCACTTGGGTTATCTGAGGCAGTTATATCAGATGGTGGTAGAGGTTAGAGTCATCTTAAAAGCTTACTTGCTCACATGAGTGGTAGTTGATGCTGGCTGTTGGCTGGGATATTAGTGAGAGCTATTTAGCCAGAACACTCACACAGAGCTTCTCAGTGTGGTCTGGCTTTCCTTACAACATGATAGTCTGACTTCCTCCTTGATGGCACAGGCTTCAAAAGCAAGTAATCCAAGAGAAAAAGTGCGGAGATCCATCTCATTTTATGACCTACCCTCAAATATCACTTTGTGTCACTTTTGCCATATTCTGTTGGTTGATTAGTCAGTAAGTTTGGTCTAGATACAAGGAGAGGGAATATAGATTCCACCTCTTAGTGGTAGGAATGTCAGAGAACTCATAGACATGTATAAAAACCACCAAACAGAGGAAGCAGCTACCATCCATATGGCTGAGTGACAGAAACAATCAATGTTACAAGAAACAAGAACTGCGGGGTTGGAGCCACAAAGGCCAGTGCTAGAGGAGTAGAGGAGGCTGTGCTGGAATCACCAAGAGAGATGAAATGAGAATCTAGGTCTTGCCATCCAAACTCAGTGATCCCACCAAAGCAGTACTAGTTATTCCATCATACATATTGTTCTTGTTATTGGCATTTTATATAAATATGCCTGATTTGACAAAGTATCAATTGTTACACTATTTAATAGACGAGTAGATTAATTACTGATTCTTATTATGAGAGTATTTTTCAGTGAGCAATACTGGCTGCTTTTTAGAATTTAAGTCTTTAAAACTTTGATATATATCTCTTTGATAAGTCAGTATTATAAGAAAAAACAATTGGGACGAATTAAAATAACCTAATAGATATAATAACCAAATGCAATGTGTGGTCTTGACTTAGACAAACCAACTGTAAAGGACATTTTTTAGCCAATTGTGGAAATTTGAGTATGATCTGGGTATTAGATGAGATAAAAAAAAATTTATTGGAGAGGAAAGATGAGGACCATTGACTAAGAAAAGAAGCTTACAAAACAGGATGTACAAAATTAATATGTATAAATGTATTAATGGTGATTCCTGAGAGAATGAAAATGTGATGTTTGTGTTCTATTTTGTTTTGTTTTTTGTTTTTTGTTTTTGTTTTTCTTGTGTTCTAATTTTCTACAAAGCATGTGTATTATTTCCATAACTATAAAAATTATTTTAATAAAAACTTTTTTTAAATTATGACATATACATGGACTCACAATTATATAAAACCTGTCCCACAGATTTGCCAGAGAAAAAAGGTATGACCCCTATGGGAATCAACGCACTTTCTCTTGGATCCAAATAGATATTAGTGATTCCAAACAAAGCACTAAATAAAGAAAATGAAATTGAAGAGTCTTTCTCTAAAGTAATTTCTCCTCTTTATCACAGCCCATGAAAATATTCAAAGCTCTCCACCCTAAATTAAATATGATGCTTCCCATAATTCTATCATTGACATTCTTTTTATAATTATATATTCATACAAAGCAGACCACCATCAATAATGATGACTTCCAAATGTATTTCATTCCTAATAGCTCCCCAAGCATAGATATAATTGCCTGCTAAACATTTCCATTTGAATTTCATGAGACTCTAGAATTCAACATATCCAACAATAAATTTAATCACATTTCTTCCTGCAAACATATTATTTAATCATATATTTCTAATCTCTATTAATGATATCACTATCAACCTAGCACTCCAAGTCAAAAACATAATGATCATCCCAAATTTCCCTCATAATCCCTCCACTCATGCACATACCTAGTCATTCTCAAATGCCCTGCTAATCTACCATGCAGAAAATCTATATAGCTACTAAGACTAATAAGTGAGTTTTCAAGGTTTCAGAATAAAAGACCCATGTTTGAAAATCAACTGTATTTCTATCTAATAACAACCAATGGAAATTGCACTTAAAAATATAATTTGTATTGGTATAAAAATATAACTACTTAAGGATAAATGTGCAGGACCAAACTCTGAATACTACAAAACATTGAAAAGAAAAAATTTTAAATATCTAACTACATAGAGAAATATGTCACACCTGAGAATCAGAACATTCAATTTAGTTAAGGTAGCATAATTCTAAATGGATGTATAGATTCAACACAATTGCAATCAAAACCCCACCAGCTTGTCTGTTGAAATTGACAAGTAGTACTAAAGTTCATTTGGAAATGCAAAGGGACTAGAATAGAAAAAATAACATTAAAAAGAAGAACAAAGTTCTTCCACCTTCCTTCAAAATTTATCATAAAACTACAGTAAGCAAAACAGAGTATTGGCTCTGAGATAAAACAAAAAAATTGATCTATGGAATAGAATAGAGTTCAGAAATAGACCAATATATATAGTCAATTGATTTGCCACAAAGCTTCAAACACAACTTAATGTATTTAACAAGTACATATTCATATATACATATATTTAATGAACTTCAATCCATACCTTGAACCATATACAGACAGTAACTCTGAAATAAGTCATAGTTATAAATGTAAAATATAAAACAATAAAATTTCTAAAAAAAAATCTGTGCCTTGTATTAAGCCAAGATTTCTTAGATAAACTATCAAGAGCAGAATCTACAAAATAAAAACTAAATTGTACTTCATCAAAATAAAGAATTTCTGCTCTCCAAAAAATACTATTAAAATAACAAAAAAGACCAAACCACAAGCTGGGAGAAAATATTTGAAAATCTCATATCTGATAAAGGATTTTTATCCAAATACATAAAGAACTATTAGAACATGACAAGAAAAAATAATAATAAAGGTAAATGATTTCAATACTTTTTCCAAGAAGATTTACTGATAACATATAAGCACATGAACAATGTTCAACATCATCTATCGTTAGGGAAATGCAGATTAAAACCATAATTTAATACTACTACACTCCTATTAGAATATCTACAATTAAAAAAACTGGCCGCATCAAGTATTTAAGGGGGGATATGAAACAACTGGAATCCTCATACACCACTGATGAGAATTTAAACTGGCACGACTGTTTTTGAAAAACTGTTTGACAGTTTCTTAAACATATACCTACTATACAACCCAGTCATTCCAATCTTAGATATTTACCCAAAAGAAATAAAAGCATATGTACATAAAAATATTTGTACATAGATGCTTACAAAAGCATTATTTGTAACAGTCAAAACTGGAAATAAGCCACATGTCCATTAACAGGCCCATGGATATAAAGATTGTACTTCACCTATACAATGAAATACTATTCAGCAATAGCAAAAGAATGAACTACTGATACCTGCAACTTGGATGAACCTCGAAATAATTATGCAGTTATATTGTTGAGACCATCTGAATGGTAAACATGACTGAACCTCATTAAGACCTCTGCATAAACTTTTAAGATTCTGGTGGGCAAGTGCAAAGATCTACTTATCTTACGGATCCAAGACAAGCTTCCTATTTAAGTTTCCTTGCTTATTAAAACTAAAACCTACCAGTCTGGAGTGATCTGCCTCTTTCTTTGGTCTCTCCTTGCCTTCTGTGTATGGGAGCCAGTTTCAGATTTCATCTAGGAAGCTTCTGAGGTTTCGAACCAATGCATCTAAATAAATATGCTTGCAGGGTGACTAAATCTTCTGGTATCGTTGAACTGAGGCTTCCACGTGCCTCGATGTCTTTAATAACTATACTAAACTCTTTTACATTTCAACGCAGAACATTTTAATTCTCATTGTTTGCCATTATTAAATAATTTTAATAATAAAAAGCTTTTGAGGTTTCTTAATAATAACATTAATTAGTGATTTAGGACATTGAAATATGTGAGCACAGCCTGGGATATGTGTTTTGGTGGACAGCAAACTCTAGCCTTGGGTTTGGGTTCCATCCCGCTCGGCAATTTTTAAGTTTCCAGAGTTTTTCACATTCAAGATTTAGGCTCTCACAGAAATCTTTATGTGTGATAAGTGAACAAAGCATTAATACAGTGATTGTCACATGATAAACATTCCATAAATGATAACTATTACTAGCTATTTTCATACAAATACTTAAATAACTTTTTCAAAAGATTTTTTAAGTCCTAGTTCAAATTAACACCAAAAAGTTCTTGGACTTACAGCAAAATAATCTTCATATTGTCTTGTGTATAGTAAAATTATCTTGCTAGGATCTATAAACCTTTGTTGACTGCACTGAAATGATCATTTTGGGCAGCATACAAACTCTCGCAAGGTAGGGAATATAATCATGATTTTCCTGTGCAATAAAGAAAGTTAAAATAGGTTCTCATTTCTGAAATTGCCTGTTTCTTCCAAAGTATGCACACTAGTAAGAAAAATACAAACACAAAAAGTATTAGAAATGTGGGAAATCCAAAAGGGAAAAAAAAAGTTAAAGAAAACTTTTTAGCAAAACTGTTAGAGATTTATAAATTAATAAAGATGCTTTCCCCTATATTGAGAATTAAACATCCCATATTTGCTACAATATACTATAGGTGTTGTGTAGAAGATTTGGTTATGAATGGAAAGAGAGAAGGCTGAACATGCGTTCCCCTGGAAGAGGAATTAATGGTGTGGCCTTTTTATATCTTCTCTGGGCAGATACCACTGGACTGACTACATGCACCCATCGATCTATTTACCAGCCTGCTTTTGATATCTACTTGGAAGCAGGTACAATTTCAAATGAAAATCTAAATGTCAAAAGTCCAGGTAATTTTCATTCTAGGCACTCCTCAAAATTGATCATCATCATTTTTATGATGATCCATAGGGGACATTTTAGGCCAGTAATGAAGTAATATGTCCACATATAGTTTTTGAAATGATACTAACTTACTTCTTATTCACCTTTCTTTACTGCCTCATGTTCTTTTGGTAAAGATTACTTCAAAATGTTCTCTTTCTAACCAGTTTTTCAGATCACTCCTAAGAGGCTAAATAACTTTCTTCTAATCTTCCATTTGTTACTTTTGGAGCGACTGGAGTTCTGGCAACACACACACACACCTCTAGGTGTTTTTTACTGCTGAAGAAATGAATTTCAACTCAGTGAATATGAGAAATATTCATTTATTAAAAACACAGTATGAAATAGAAGACAGGTGGAGCCTAAAACCAGCTAGCCACATGGAAATGAGTTTATGTACCCCTAAGGAGGGGATACAGGTTACAGCTATGAAAGATGGAGAGCTGTAACCCATGGGGAGGGAGAGGTCTGCATTATATTTGGGGGCGATGATGGGGTGGTCCCAAAGACATTCCTAGGTGACTGGCAAGTGAGGTCGCTTTGATTGACACCTGGCTGCTACATAGCTTTGCCTAGTGTGCATGTGCTTACCCAGAATTTAGTCTGTTATAATTAGATTCATGAACTTGCAGGCATAGTCATGATATTATAATAATGGTGTAATGAGGCTGAAATTACGGGCAGTGCTTTCTGTGCATGCATTTGTGGCCAGATTAGGCCAGCTAGGACTATGGCCCTCCTTTCTTTTGTCTCTGTGAGTGCAGAAGAGATTCTCTAACTACCAATATGGTGTTCTTTGGACATTCTCTAGGCTGGACCCCTATTCCTTTGCTCCGCTGTTACTCATGTCTGACTAGCTACGTAACACATTGATTTATAAAGTAAAGAGTTTTCTTACAGTTTGTTCAGTCAAATTGAAATTTGTGGCCAAATTTTCCACCATCTGGAAAGGTGATACCTGATTGACCCCTGAATATATGTATAGTATATATAATGTCATTATGTTCATTTTTCTTTATTTTTAGTTTATAAATTCAATATTCTTTATATGCTTTTAAAAATTCTTGTACTTTATATCTGTTTGCTAAGACTGCCATAACAGTTTGAGTACAAACTGGAATACATAAACAATAGAAAGTTATTGTCTTACAGTTCTGCAGGCTTGAAATCCAAAATCAAGGTGTCAGCAGATTTGGTTCTTTCTGGGGCTCATGAAGAAGCATTTGTTCCATGCCTCTCCTTTAGTTTCTGGTGACTTGCCAGTAACCTTGGTGTTCTTTAACTTGTATAAGCACCACCCTAATCTCTACTTTCATCATCACATAATATTCTCTTTGTATATACATCTGTGTCTGTATTTACCCTTTTTTAAAGAACACTAGCCATATTAGAATTAAAGCCCACCCTAATGACCTCATCTTAACTTAAGTAATTAAATCTGCAATGACTCCTTTTCAAACAAAGTCACATTCTCAGCTACAGAGGGTTAGAACACTTGAATTTTGAGGAAAAACAAGTCAACCCATAGCATACATATGCACATAATGTTGCATAGGAAAGTTTTCAGCACATCATCAGTGCACTTACATTTGCTTTCTTCATACCTTTTCTCATAAGACGAAAACAAATTTCTTAAGACAATCAACAGTATGGAACAATGTAATAGTTAAACAGAAGTATTAAAGTTAAGTTACTTCACTGGGGCTAATGGTTGTGTTAATTCTTATAGACCACTCTGCCTGTTGGACCACACTACCTAACCACTATGAAATACAGGCAATTTATGCCCAGCCTCCTTTTCCTGGTATCTTTTGTTGTTTGTTTGCTGTTTTCTAACTATAGTCATACATAGATAAGTACTGCCTCCTAATCAATTTTATAAACATAAAATAACTTTATGGCCTGTAGCTCTGTGTACAATCCACATGATTTGGGTCAAGCTTTAAATAATAATAGCTCTATGGTACTGTAACAAGTAAGACTATTTAAATTTGTTTCAAAGGTATTGACAAGAAGAGTAGCAAATAGTTTTTATTTCTCTCTTAGTACCAACTCTAGTCAATTGGTAAATTAAATTTCTAAATAGCTTATTAAAGATTCTAAAGCCCAGAAAATAGCACGTCAATGTAGATTCTTCATGTTTGCCATTAGTTGAGATATAGAAGATGGTTTAGTCATTCGATGACTCACCATCCCAGCCCCGCTTCACCCTAAACCACCGTAAGAGAATCCAAGTCACCCAAAGACAGCTGTAATCAAGAATGAGGCATCATGATCATTCTTTTCTCCAGATCCTGCTTCCTCTTGATTTCTTGTTTGTGAGTTACCTTCCTGCCACCACTAATGTATCATTAATACTAACTGCCTCTCTGTCCCCACTTTATTGGCCCTGTGAAAATCAGCCCTGTGCTGGATTGCCTCTCTTGACTTTTGCACCAAGCATTTTCTACGCTGTAGTTTGAAAACTAATCAGGTGCCTTTTTGTAAGATTCCAAAGGCAGAAATACAGAGAATTCTATATTCCTGTGACTCTTGGCTGTGGCTGCTATTAAGAAAGGTCATAATTAGAAATCTAACTATGGGAGATGAACACACAATGCAATATATATATTCCTTACTGTTAAATTGCACACCTGAAACTTACTAGATTTCGTTAACCAACGTCACCATAAAAAATAATAATAATAAAAAGAAAGGTCATAAAAATATAAGATCATTCTACATCAGCAGTCCAGTGTCCACTCTTCAGTTTCATGGGTTGAAAGGCAGGTTTGATAAAAATAGAGGCTTCTTGCTCCCAAGAAAGCTACAATGGAGGTCTACTACCCTAGTGGAACAGTGATGCACTCTTCCTAAAGATGTTTTTGGAAACCCAACCTATATGTTCTCCTTCAACCTCTCCAATTATTTTCTAAGCACCTATTTACATGTAGTAAACCTCTTTCTGCTTTAAATACATAGAATAGTATTCATAGTTATAGTAGATTTAACACAGTTGAGGGAGGGGCAGAACCATGAAGAGTTTATAGCACAGAAACACAATTTCAAACTGAGCATTACACCTTAGACATTTTTATTATTGTCTTTAAATCAATATCTTATAAGAGTTTTCATCAGACACTTTACACCATATCAATCTCAGCTACATGTAATCTAATCACTCTTTTCCAGATTGTTTCTGACTTGCCAAATTCTCTCTAATTGCAGAGAAATTCACTCTCCTCATTTCCCAACCCCAAATCTAGTTTTGTAGGTCTAAATTTTGTAGGCCCACCAAGGAGCACAGCAGCTCAAAGTAATTCACATAACAGAAACCACTCTCTTATGGGGCAATTATATATATATACACAGCACTTTTTCACTTGTTAGTTAAAAATAGTTGATGTGGAAGCCAATGAACCAGGCTGACATGTTATATGAGAAGTTTAAGGTGTGATGATTATGGCATTATCATGAAATATCAAAGTGCCTCTATCACAAAAAGCACAATGTACTTCCAAAAGGGGTATGACCAGGAGCAGAATGAAAAGCTAGTATCCACCAACCTGTTTTCTCTCTCTCCCTCTCACCTCCAATCTTCAGCTATGGAAATTAATCCTGCCTGGGTACTTTTGATCATAATATACAAGTCTTTTTTTCAATCCAATGCTTTTTTCCCAACTATTACTTTATTATTATGTTTCCTCATGTATGTTCCTTTTTCTTCTTTGGGGAATCCCTGTTCTTCACATCTTAGAATTCCTCTTGCTGCCCTACATATTTCTTATCTTTTTCTTCATGATTTTATTCTCTTTACATTTTTGCTGTGTTTTGAAATGTGTCTTCCACTTGAACTTTCAGGCGACCAATTCTTATCTTTATAGTGACTAATCTCTCCTTAATTCATACACTTTGTTTTTAAATTTAAAAAGTATAAGGTTTTTAAGTTTCAAGAAGTCTTTGTAAATTTATAACAGAACCTCCTTGATTCTTCTTTAGAAACATTTGTTGTAGTTATTTTAATAATCTGTCTTCTCTGACAGTTTTGACCATTAGGTCCTCTTATACTGTTATTATTTCCTTTGAATACTCATGACTTTATTCTACCAAATTAACAGGGTACCTGGGAATGATGAAAACCCACAAGTGGTAGAAAGTACTGCTGTTCCCAGACAGAGATATGAAAACTGTAAACTCTTCAGTTTCTTCAGTAAACATCATGAAGAGGCTTGACTGTTGCTCTTAAAGATCGCACTGTCCCCTCTGAAACCTTGACAATCAGCAGATTCTCCTAGAACAACATGTATGGACTGGCAAGGTTTTTTCTCTTAGGAATACACAGATTCCCAAAGATACAATCAACCTACAGGGACAAAAACGTTTGGATTTTCAGCCTAGCTTAACTGCCAGGCCCAGAATTGAAACTCATTCTAAACTTTCAGCCCTTGGCTGGGTCCGAGTCTTCACATATATCTCTAGTCAGAGCATGTCTAGGGAAAAACAGTTGGTAGTTGAATTAGAGTAGTGGGTGGATGTCAGGGCAATAAGGATATGTCAGGCCACCATCTCAGAATTTTGATAACTGAGGCAGACAGAAAAGACAAAAACAAAAGAGACAGGCAAGATAGATTAAAACAGACAATATTATTTGTTTTATGCCTTGTCACTTTCCACAAAAGATTTAATATGACTTATAGCAGAGCACATACAATAAAACAGCAAAATGTAAACAGAGATCAAAAATAAGAACAAAGCAAAACATAATTTAGAAGAAGATAACTTGACAAGGAAAAATAAATAAAATAACTAACTTTTATCTAGAGCTAGATTAATGAGAGATTGTCTGGGACACTGATTTCTAGTGGATAATAAAGCATCACTGAGATTAAGTCACACAATGTAAATTGGTCCCCTTACCATTAAAGTAGATAAAATAAAGTCAAAATTCAAAATATCTCTTACTGTACTACTTTATCTTTTGAGTATTCTCCCTACTCATATCCAATTTTAGTGAGTTAGATATCAGCAAAGTGACCTGAGTTTCCAAAACCAAATAAAGTCAGATATAGGTCTGCTTATGGAAAATGAGTAATTTAGTTAACTACATTTGAAACCTTGTACTATGTCTTCAAAGAAGTTATCTTGATAATCTATAATTCTATAATGTATGTAAGTTAGAAAAATATAACTTATTAGAAAAGACATTTCTCCTCACCTTCACTATATAAAAGTTTTAAAATATGTTTTTAAAATGTCTATCTGAAAAAGCATCAAATTATTTAACTTGCTTGTCTAGGTCTATATCTGTCTGGCCGTACATGTAGCACATTCAGTAATAAGCCTTGTTAAAGCAGTTCTTCTAACCCAGTTTTACCTTTCCAGAAACCTTTTCTTGGTTACAATAATTATGTGTGATCCACCTAGTTCAAGTACCTATCTATGAAAATATCTAAAATAGTTTTTAAATTCATGTAATTTAAAGAAAAAAATGATTTGAGAACTATTAATCATATAGTTGAAATGAAAACTCTGAACATATTAACATACAGTTAACTTGAACATCAACATATACAACTTTCTCTAAATAATTCTCCAATTTCATCCTGACATTAATCAAAAGTTCCTTCTCAATAAAAAAGTAATCTTCCTTACCCAGCCTGGCAGAGAATAAACTCTGATTGGGTCCAGTTTTGATTTATCTTCTTCCAAATTTGCCAGTAACCTTGTTATTTAATCCTGTAATACCTTTAACATATTATCCTGAGACTGCAAAAACTCACGGTTCACCAAAATGACCAAATCTTTAATAATTGCTTTTGATGGATGATGACTTCCTCCAACATACAGTGTATTAAGGGACATTTATTTCTCCAGTCTCAGCTCTAAGCTCTTTGCTTCTTTTTATCATTGTGGTTATTCTTCTGTAACTCTGTCGTCTGCTCTGGATGGAGTCAAAAACTTCTCTGGTAAGAAGAGACATTTTTATTGGGGTCCAAGCAGGCCACAGCTCACCCCAGTGAGCACAGAAAACCTGCAGTGTCACTTACCTATGAAATATATTCACATAGCTCTATTTGCTGCATTATCTCAGAGCTATTACTGTTAAATAATTTGATTCCCCAAATCACGTAGGATTTACTCCCTTTGCTGCATACAGAGCTGTAGTCCATAAATTTTATTTCATATGTATAAAATAATATTTAAATTCTTTTCTCACAATCTCCCTCTTTGAAGGCTGACAAAATCCTGGGAAGCAGACAAGGAAGACATAATTATCCTAATTTTACAGCTGAGGAACTTTAGAGTGTTAAATCTATAAGTCATGGCAAAAGTCATAGTCCATACAGCCAGATATACATGGGTTTCAATTCCTGCATTCACTTGGTATAGATTCTTCATCTAATCATCTTAGCTTCTTCCAACCTCATAAACCAGTTGTTAGTATTAAATGAGGTAACATACAAAAAGTGCTGTTATTATCCTGGCACTTTACTACCCATTCTCTCCTTTTCCCTCCCTCAGACATCTGAGTCTAACCACTCAGCCAATAAATGTAGAGGTCAGAAGAGAACCAAATTTCCTGACTTCTGAGCAAGTGGAAAAGTACCCGCTCAGGGGCCATAATTCCCCTCTACACTTCTTAGACTTTGTGGCTTGTCCATAATGTGAAAAGTTTTTCTGCAGAATGACAAAGGCAGATCCACATCTAAGGTAGCTTGACACTTAGTGTAATTTGAAAGCTCCCTTTTTAAGAAAATAATACTAAATTGAGAATATAAGATTAGGTATAAAAGTGTTATTTATTTAGAATGAGAGAAGTCAACGATATAAATTTTAAAATGCTGACTAAAATGAAAATATTACAAATCAGAAAAAAATAACATAGTATATTTATTAATTAACTATCTGAAACACCTCTATAATACTTTTTTCCTACATTTTTGGCTGCATCTCTTCGTATAATAATTTTGAAATGTTTTCCAAATATAAACACTAGCAGAATAAGTCAGCCTTTTCTTTAGCATCATTGACCGTTTCACTTTATTGAAGGTAATTTTACCTGTCATTTGGTTCAGAACTGCCAAACTTCATTAAGGCAAGATATATCAGATACTCTAAGGTGCCATCTGCTGTGCTGGAATGCATTAAATAAGCAACTTTAGTTTGCCTAGTGCTATAAATTTTTGCTCTATAAACAGAGGAATTCTGATAAATTCTATTTCATGTAATTCTTTTCAAAAAAAAAGATAGAGTGGTAAAAACTTCTGCTTTACTTAGATATCAATCTAAACTGAATCTTCCACTTATAATTTTCCATAGTTTCTTGTTCCATACATTCTAATTTTCATTTCATTCTGGTTCCTATCAATATATTTCTGAAGCCAGTTTATATTATTGGTGAGGAAATTTTTCCTCTACCCTTCTAGGTTCTTTGGGCTGGTCTAATAATTAAATTGGCACAAGACAGATTAAGAGGAGAAAAAAACAAATGTAATTTTTACATACATAGGTCTCAGGTATGGGACCTAAAGAAATGACTAAAACAGGTAGCTTTTGTACTTTTTAGACAATAAGTCAGTGAAGAACCGACAAGAAAAAATTAATGAAGAAACTAAGCAGAGTTTATTTACACATAAAAGGATTTATTTGTAATTATTTATTTTAATCCTCAGAAGAAACTTCCTTGTTTACATTTCATTTCTACCCAGCAAAAAGAGTTAGGTTTCTGCCAGCTTTGTTGCTCTGCAAAGATAAGAAATTTCCACAAACGATTCTATTGATACTTAACTAATAATTACAATTTTATGTGCTTATTTTTGTGATTTCCTTAAAGGAGAAATGTATATTTGTGAATAAATATAATAGTATTTATATAATAAATAATTTCTCTTAGATTCTTAGAAGCTTGTAAGAATATTTTGAAAATCAGAAACCAATGTTGCAAGCAACCTCAAATCCTTTTGAAATGATGTGAATATATTAATTTAATTAAGCTAAAATAAACATGTCATTAAGTGCAATGGATTTATTGCAGCAACAGACAGAATGTTGGTTACTATCCATAACAATAATTAGAAAAGTAACTATGGTTCTATTTCTTTTATTATTCTAAACATTAGTTTCTTCTCCCTTTTAATTAAGTTCTTATTTTCATTACAGTGATTGATACCTAATAATAGATATTATTGTGTTTGAATATTTTATTTTATTTTATTTTAATTGTATTTTATTTTAATTTCTCATGTGATATCAAAGGGCAAGTTTTTCCTATGGTCAAGATATGTGGCCTGTTAAGTTTATCTTTTACAACAGAACTGTAAAAAGAACTTTTGCTCATAATTTTGGTAACTGGTCTTGACTACTACAAAAATCAACCCCTATTTGTGTTTTAGCCGTGTAGCTTTCCTCTTTTCAGTGTCTTCCTGGACGCTGTAGTGCATCTTTGTATTCCCAGCTCCCAGCACAATGATTGGTACACAATGGGTAATTAATATGTTTGTTTATGTTCACATTCACATATATTAAATTAAACTAGTCATTAAAGCTATTTGATAATGAATGGAATTCTTTTAAATCGTCACAAATTATTCATTTGTTTTTATGTAATTGAATAAATATTTGTTGTGTGAATGTATATGATTATTAAGTTATATTTGAACAGAATTATAGTATCTAACATCTCAAAAATAAACATGATACTTGGCTATGTTATGCAGGGCAATATCTGATCCTTTCCCAAACCAAATATTTTCTAGGAAATGTATAACTTTATGTTTCCAGTTTGCTGTTCAATCATAACAGAAATAAGATGTATTCAGTAATAGATTTTCATAATTCAGAATTAAATGACAGTTCCATTTGGAATAAAAATTATCTAACATTTTTCTTCCATCTCTGCTGAATTGACTATCTCTGACAATAAGTATGTCTCTACTTCCAGGTGCAAAGACGATGCCTTCCACACGATTTATTTATTTCTTGTTTTGAGGGGGACAGAGAGGAATGTCAGAGTGTCCTTCTTGCTCAAGCTGTTTTAAAATAACTTTAATTCAACATAATCAGTATGCAAGAGTGGTATATTTGGGGGTGACAAATTTTCCTCTCCCACAATATCGGTACATTTTAGGCAAAGATGCCACATGAGCCTATAGTGAGCAGAGTTTTCCTGTAAGCTATGTGACACTAGAATAACTAGCAATAATTTAGATATATCCTGAAGTGACTGCAGACTACACAAGTTATCTCATAAATCCCTTAGCCTAGCCAGATCCCAAAAACACACGCAATCCCTCCAATGCCAGACACCATGAAAGGTAGTATGTCACGGGAGCAGAGAATATGGTCTTAACTTATTGCGGTTAAAATATCTTAATTTTTTTCCAATTTTACAAGACTTATGACCATTAAAACTCATTATTAGAACTCATCTTTCCAGGTCCCGAGATAGGGCTAGTGCAAGTGAGGGACTCTGACACTTCAGCTTCCTTAGCTTCATGGAAATCCACCTCTGAAAAGTCCCATCTCAAGGCAAAATGTCAGGGAGCCAATTTAACCAGATGTTTCATTTTTGGTTTATAGGGAAGAAAATGTTTCTAGGATTCTCAAGCAATTTATTATTGATTGACTGATTTAATTTTTTTGTTATGACATTGGTTAACGAAATCCAGTAAGTTTCAGGTGTACAATTTAACAGTAAGGTATATATATATATATATATTGCATTTTGTGTTCCTCTCCCATAGATTTCATTCTGTCACCACATATTTGACCCCTTTTGCCCCATCTACCTCCTTCCTCCTCCCTTCCCCCATTCCCTCTGGTAACCACTCATCTATTGTCCATGCCCATGAGTCTCCATTCGTTTGTCCTGTTTGTTTGTTGCTTTTAAGTTTATATCCCACATATAAGTGATATCATGTGGTTTTCAACTTTTTCTGTCTTATTTCACTTAGCATGATTATCTTGAGGTCCATCCATGTTGTAGCAAATGGCAGTAGTTCATTTCTTTTTATGGCTGAATAATATTCCATTGTATATATGTACCACAGCTTCTTTAGCCAGTCATCTATCGTTGGACACTTCAGTTGCTTCCATGTCCTGGCCACCATGAATAATATTGCTAGAGCAATTTAAAAGGATAAGTGAACTGCTTACAAAAACTAGCTTTACCAGACTTTTGATTTACTTATTTTCTTTGACCAGTCTTGTTGCTTTGAAAAACTTGAGGAGAATCTAGACAAAGGAAAGCAAACAATTTATAATTGGGAAGACAAAATGTTTATGTGTTAGTTGTTTATTCTATGACATTTTAACTCGAGAATATTTTTAACATGTTAGCTATAACCTCAACTTCAATTTTTCCATGTTGAATGACCATTTCAGATTCACTTTAAGCTTGAAAATTTTAAGCTGAATTGTTTCTGTAGCAACTAGCTACAGGTTTGTTTCTTTTCTGACTTGTTTTCATTTCACCATGGACCTTTGAGCAGTCACTGAGCTAATTCAATTTTCAGGCCCATTAATCTGGAACTTCAAAGGAGCGACAATGAACCTCTCTAATGGATTTGCAGAGTAGCAGCAATTGTGGCTGCAGCATCTTAATACTCCTTGTGCTGCCTGCAGATTAGTCTGCAGGCCATCTCTCTGTGCCCCTGACCTACATGTGGATGGCTCCTTAAATGACTAAATGCAAGGAATGCTACTGCTTGTCATTCCTTTCCCATTCGCCTTTAATACTAACAAGCCTAGCCTTTGAGCATTCATTAGCTTCATTGTGGACTGTACATAATAAATGGGCCTCGCTTGGTTTGGAAATCTCCGTGACTTCCGATCTGAGTCTCTCTTTGGTTTGACCGCTCAATTTCCTTTAAAGTCCTGAGTTCTTTTTCTTTATTGTTCTTTTTCTTTCTGATAACTTGCTTCTCAAGAAGATATTTGGTTTAGAGGAAAAAAGAAGCAAAATGCCCATACTGTTATCTCAGTGTTTTTCAATAGTGGTTGCACATTAAAATCACCTAGGTACTTTTTTAAGAATACCAGTACCTGGGCCTGTAACCCAGGCTAATAAAAGCAGATGTTCTGGGAGTGAGGTCCAAGAATGGGGATTTTTCTAATATCTCCCCAGGTGAATCTATTTTGTTGTTTTATTTTCATGGGCAAAGGAAACGGAAGGAAAAACCTGGGGATACATTCATGGAATTTCAGGCCACAGAAAGCATGGGAGTTATTTTAGGGATCAGATAGCAGAAAGCTTTTCCAGCAGCCTTAGAATCCCTTATGTAGATAGAGCCTGCTCTAAAAATGCTTCACCTCCAGCAACCAAAAACAGAATTAAACAGACCAAATGAAGTGCCAATGTCTAATAACAATGCAGTCCCACGACATCTGTAAAATGTCATGTTCATATTTAACTATGAGTTCCATCAACTGTATTTTGCGCATGTCACAAATAGTGGCAGCAGATGTTATTATAGGACAGAAATTGTACTGGAACAGTACTGGAAGTTATTAGGATATTAGGAAATAATGACAGAGGTAATCTCTCCTTAACTATAAAATCCTGTGGTTCTGAGATAAATCTCTGCTCTGAATACTGGACACTTTAGAAAGACCTCTTCTGAGATGGAATTTTGGAGGCATCAAAGATTAAATTATTCCCCCAGATTGTCTCCTTTCTGATCTGTCTGAAATTCCTCTTTCTTCTAGATGAGTCAATGTACATTTCATGGACTTAACTTGAAAAGAGTGACATTACACAAAACACCTACTAAACCCTTGGTATATATATTGGTCACAGAGCACCTAGAACAAATCTCTCAAGGTTTAGAAACCTGAACAGGAAAGTTTTTTAGGGCAAGAAGGGATCAGAATAACCTAAGCCTCAGTGAGGTAACGTGAACTCTGTAGGTCTGGAAAGGATGCAGACACTCACTAGAAAAGGAGAAACTACAGGTGAATGTCTCACAGAGGGCAGGAGAATATGGACATCACAATCTCTTCCTACCTCCCAAATGTCGTCTTGGTTAGGCCCAGCTTCCGTGTATTCAGGACAATCTGTTACTAGTTTGGTCCTTTTTGGGCTCCGTGTCCTTTACTTAGACTGTTTACCAGTTTATACCTAGTTTCTTGCAACCTGGCTCCCCCTGCTGCCTGTTCCTAGTTCCCACCTAAATCAACCTTTCCTTAGAGCTTCCACCACTTCCTGACCACAAATATAGGGCAAGACGATGTCCTATTAAAATAAAGCCAAAGAGTGAGCCCTGGGTCACCGAGGGCAGAGGAGAAGCAATGTGTGTTGGTAATAGTAATAGCAGTACTTAGACACTGTGTGTTTACTAGTGAATTGTAATGTCAGCTGTGATCATAAGTGCTCTCATTTCTAGGAACATATTCCTCCATTTCCCTCTGCCCCTCAGTGGAATATTCTTGTACTATTCTCTGTCTAGAGAGTTTTCAGAGCACATGTAAAAAATTCACAGAACCTTCAGTCTGGATTGAAAAGTTCTGGGCAAGAGCTTCCTGCTATTTACTTGGTGATAGCTAAGTCCAAAATAATACTATTAATATGTTTATAAAAATTCTGAGGTTAATGTAATCTGTAGAATTATGGGATAAACATATATAAAGTATTTTTATGATGTTGCTTTTACATGCTACCTCTTCCAACAAAAAATCAGCATTCGTTAGAACAACTGCCTTTATATCTTGTGATATCATTATAATCAGACGTTAAGGAAACTTATTTCTCTTCTAAAACATTCTCTACCCAAAACCAAAAACATTACATCATGTTTCTTTTTATTCACTGTGTATAATCTATATAAAATAATTTTGAATGTTGTGAAGCAGGTCTGGATTGGTGAAACAAGCTGAATTCAGAAGTTCCTAATCAATGGTAGATGCTGCTGAGAGAGGTTCTAAAATGAGAAATTGAACAATATACCCTAGATATTATGAAGGTGTAAATAAATACATCTTAAATGAATCAGGCCCAAATTCCTGGCTCTAATTTTCAAAATGAATCAGAAATATAAATGATTTTGTGACAATCCAATTGAGATTTAAAGTTGTCTAGCTTTTAAAAATTACACCATAAGAATCTTAACATGGTTTGTAGCAGTAGCTTGCTAAAAGACAACAATAGTAATTAAAGAAGCAGTAAGCTTTTGAGAAAAAATGAGTGCTATGAACTTTCTTTTTTAATAGTTATTTTAATTAGCCATGAAAGATACTGAAACAATAAGAATTTATATTCATGCAGCAAAGAAAATTGGCATATATTAAAAAATAATTCCTAGCATGTCATTCAAATAAAAATAGAACAGTAAAACCAAGTCCCAGGTGTTTTAGTTTTGGTCTACTTTTATGGACTTTCCATAAGTTAATTTAGACCACTAATTAAGACCATAGGTATTCTATCATTTTTGTTTAAATACAGGGAAACTCAATAAAATGGTAAGCAAGAAAAGAGTCCCTATTGTACCCTGTATGACAGGATTTGGCAAAGAAATAACATAGAATTAAAATAAGTTAGTGAAGGTGGCTTTCAATCAGGCGTCAGATTTGGTCCAGGATAGAGAGTTGAAGAGAACATCAAATAGACCCATTTTATTCATTCATTCATAGTTTCTGAGCACTTATTATGAGTCAGCACTACGATAAGTTCAGGAGATAAAGTGGAAGATGTGATAGCTTTCACAGAGCTTGCCCTCTAAAAGCAGTCATCTGCCTGCTGTATCATAGCCCTGAGAGTGGGGGGTCATTTTTCAATAGGTACATGGGTATGAGTGGTTGTAAGAATATCAATTTCTAAATGTGGTATATACATACAATAGAATACCATTCAGTCTTTTAAAAAAAGAAGGAAATTCTACAATATGCAACAATGTGGATAAACCTTGAGGACATAATGCTAACTGAAACAAGTCACAGAAATACAAGTATTACATAATTCCACTTCTATGAAGCATCCAAAATAATCAAATTCACAAAATCAAAGACTGGAATGGTGGTTACCAGGGGCTTGGAGGAGGGGTAAATAGAAAGTTATTAATCAACGGACATAATTTTCAGTTAAATAAGATTAATAAGCTCTAAAGAAGTGTTATACAACATTGTATCTATAGTCAACAATAAAGTACACTTAAAATTTGTTGAGGATAGCTGTTGTGTTAATTATTATCACCAAAAAATTAATAATAATAATGATAATAGAACATCAATTTCTAGATGATAAATTTCTGTATGCTTTCATAGGCACTCCACTAAAATTGTACTACCTGAAAACATGACTGTGGACTAGCCATCACGGTGACTCTTTTCCCACTTCCTATTTCATAACCATTTTTTCTCCCACCATACAAAAGAAAGGCATTACTTCCTCCTATCTAAAATTGTACTGTGTGCCTATGTAGGAAGATTGATGAGAGAATTGTGGGACAAAACATGTGAAGGTATGTAAATTCATTCACATCTTTATTTTCTTTTACCAACACTTAGGAAATTCTTGTTATGTGCCAGGCGCTGTGCTAAGCATTAGGAAAGTACAAAGCAAGAGGCTGTGTTTACACTTCTTGAAGAAAAGGCAACCTATTAGGAGAGACAGA
Source organism: Pteropus alecto (assembly GCF_000325575.1). Classification (NCBI taxonomy): domain Eukaryota; kingdom Metazoa; phylum Chordata; class Mammalia; order Chiroptera; family Pteropodidae; genus Pteropus; species Pteropus alecto. The sequence goes on along the minus strand of NW_006442508.1, from coordinate 2,774,595 downwards.
TGTGTTAAATTTTTAAAATAAAATGAATGTGGCAAAAAATAGAGTAGATGTATTATTAGAAACAATTCATAATGGCATGGAAATAACTGTTAATTGCTTGTTACATCTCCCAGGTATTAAATTTTAGCAGAAAATGCAGTTCTTATATATCTCTATTACTGGATTTCAGTTTTAAGAAAGTAATCAAGATGTTTGTACTTTGGCATCTTCTGTTACTTCACTTACACAATTTGATTCTCTACCTAAATGGAAGGTATCTTTAAATCAAATGATGGCTATAAGGAATGTCTTCTCCTTCTACTTAGCTCTATCTCTCAGGATGAAATATAGAAAGATTTTACTTAGTGGCTAATAAATATTAAAGCCTCCTACAGAGTTTCCTGCTGTACGTTGGCTCTACTCAGACTTCTGCATTTGGAAGACACTATAAAGAGAGTAAAGGATAAGGAAGAGAAGGGAAGAACATGTCTATTGTCCTTAATGTAACCATCTTTATGGTTGCCTAGATGCCTGAAGCCCCAAAGAGAATATTCTTTATTCATTCATTCATTCATTCAGTGCTCATACATATTAAATGCTTACTATGTATCAGGCACTATTCTTAGCACTAAAGATGCAGGCGTAAAATAAGTGAATAAAAAGTCCCTGCCTTCCTAGAGCTTACATCCTTGTGGAGAAAGATTAAATACATACATAAATACCTATCAAAACAATTAAATATTAAAAAAAGATGAATGCTATGGAGAAAGATGAAAGAGTAAGGTTGGGAAAGGAGATGCTGGAGTTTTAAGGTCAGAGGAGAAGATATATATTTGAAAGCAAGGAAAGTGGGAAAGTGAAGAAGAATTGCCAGATGTCTTAGCCCATTTGTGTGAGACAAAATATCATAGAGTGGCTTATAAACAACAGACACTTATTTCTTCCAGTTATGGAAACTGGGAAATCTAAGATCAAGGCATCAGCAGATTCAGTGTCTAATGAGGGTCCTCTTCCTCATCATAGACCAGCTGTCTTAGTTCATAGCTGTCTTTCCACTGTGTCCTCACATGGTGAAAGGGGCAAGAAAGCTTTCTGGGGCCTCTTATAAAGGCACTAATCCTATTCGTGGGAACTCTACCCTCATGACCTGTGTATTTCCTACAGGCCCCACTTCCTAATACCATTGTATTAGGAGTTAGGTTTCAGCATATGAATTTGCAGAGGGGACACAAACATTTTATTCTATGGCACCGGGTAACACTAAGGGAGCACTAGAGAGTCGGGATAAGTTTAAAATGACATCAGTCAGCCTGGCTGTGTGTTTTTCTCCAGCAAGACCTGGGTCTCCAGGTAAAGACACAACAGAGGCAGAGTTGGATTTAACCAGGGCTGTGGTTTAACCAAAGAATACGAAAAAAAAAAAATTGGAGAGAGACAAGGAGTTGGGCTTGTGTGCAAGAGATTTTAATAATCCACCAATGGCGATACCCTTTATAACTGTAGTATGATACCCACGAGCATTCTTAGGGTATTGGGTACCTTGAGATTAGATTAAATTCAATGAAATAGAGGAAGATGACATGAAAAGAAAGCAGCATGTACTCAGGGGTATTAATAAACCTGTCCTCTCCTTCATTTTTCATCTAGCACATAGGTTTGAGCCCATGAAGATACTTTGGACTAGACACTCTCAGGTTCAAATCCAAGCTCCACTTTTCATTGGCTTTGGCATCTTGAGCAAGTTATGCTGTGATATAAGGCCAAAAATTAAAGCCCAATAATGTGCTGCTTTTTTTATTTATGTACCTGCTAAAATTGGGAGGATTTCAAATGGCCTAACAGCAAGTTCTCTCTACTTTGCTCCCCTGTATAACGTCTCCTAGCCGACAACCCTCCTTCTCAAAGAGATCAGGCATAGTTTCTGTTTATCCTTGAGTAACTGGTTTAGGTTCCCTGCAAGCCACCAGAATCATTCAAACCAGCCAAACCACTACCTTCCATAGGAACCAGAGGTCACCTCATCCTCCTGATTCTATAAAGGCTGCCTCTCAATAGCCCCTAGCTCTTCAGTTATGAACTAAGACAGCTGGTCTATGAACCAGGAAGAGGAGCCTCTAGGTTCCTGAGGGCAAACTTGTATAGTCCTGTGTAGTGTGTAGTGTCCGCCTTCCCCGGCTGTGAATACAAGTGACGAATAAACTGCTGTTGATCTCATTTATCCACTGTCTGGTGTTTGTGCCATCCCCATAACCCTAGGGCAGGAATCCCTCCTTCACCAACAGGGTCAATAGGAGGTGATCAAAATATATACATCGCCTCTCTTGTCTCTTAATCTATGAAATGGGAATTAAAACACAACGCCCTCTCCCAAATCAGATAAACTATCTTGCAGTCTCTGGTCAACAAATATTCCCTTCTTCTCCCCAAAGATGGGGGCCTCAAATGCAGATCAAGAACCACCTTCTTCACAATGACTTAACTCTCCTTTCTTTGAACTCTTACAGCAATTATAATGTTTACTACTCGAAGGTTATATACAATGTCTTTTCATTTGTATCCATCTTTGCTATCACTACCCAAATTATGAGAACAAAGAGTATATCTTATACCTCTTTTCAATGCCTCAAAACACTGTATGCAGTTTTGTGACCACAGTAGATGCTTGATAAAATAATAGCAAACATTTATTAAGTGCTTCCTAGGTCAGGCCCTGAGCTAAGGGTCTTACTATAACCTTCACAATGCATGAGACAGCATTTTACTTATCTAAACATGATGGCTTAAAGCAACAACAATTTTTATTATATTTCATGATTTTGTGGCTCAGAAATTCAGGCAGGACTTGGCAAGGTGAAACTTCTATGTGATGTTGATGAAGATCACTCATTGGTGTTTGTCTGACAGATGGACTGGTCTCATCAAGATGGCCTCACTTGCATTTCTAGTGCCTTGGTAGAGATGGCTGAAAGGCTGGGCTCATCTGAGACTGTCAACCACAGTACCTGTGTACTCAGTAATAAAACTTTTTACACAGAGGCACAGACTTCTAAGAGCAAGTGTTCCTACAAACAAGATGGCAGCTGTATGACCTTTATGACCTAGTGTCAGAAGTCACACAGTGTCACCTCACTGTATTTTATTGATCAAGCAGTCACAATCCCATTCATTTCAAGGAGAGGGGACATAGACCCAACCTACTGATGGGAGGTGTGTCATAGAATTTTTGGCCAGCTTTTAAACCTACAAAAGATATTATGGCCACTCTAAAAACAAGTAAACTTGCACTTACAGAGAGATTGAGTAACTTGCCCTGTGTCATGCATCAGGGCAACTGTATTGATACCTGGATAGGTTGTCATCAATGGCACTCCAAGGTAGGGACTCTAAGGTATCTACATTATTTGTTTAATTAAGATACTATCTGTTGAAATCTTTTTACACTCTTCAAAGAACTCACAATATACAGAGAGCTATTTGCTGTAGTCTATATATTCCTGAGACAGATACTCTTTCAAGTCTGAGCATATAGCTTATAGTATTTATCACTTTGCCAGTTTTAGCATATCGCTATGACACATTTATAGGAGTGATTGAAATGATTTGGAAAGATGTGTCTAACCTGTCACATCACCAAAGATTATGAGACATCCTAAAAGAAGACTGATTTAGAGGCAATATGGCTAATGTAGTTGCAGTTGAAAATTGCTTTGAATTTGCATATACGTGCCTTGAAAATCAAAAACAAATTATAGTCTGACTTTTATGGAAACTATTTAATTAGTATGTTAAATATTAGCTTATTTAATGCATACCCCACGGCCAAAGTGTGTGTGTGTGTGTGTGTGTGTGTGTGTGTCTGTCTGTCTGTCTGTCTGTCTGTCTGTGTCTGGTGAGAGGTGAACGTAGGAGCTATTAGAGACAGTATTAGCACATTACTTTGAACACATTACTTTGTTCAAAAATGATCCTATTGTGGGGAATTGTAGCAACGTCAATGACTTAGATGGAAAGTAGTGGCAAAAAATGCACTGGGACTTATGTACATGATGTGAATCAGTTGAAGAATTGAGAGGCATAGTAAAGAGGCCATCTCATGTGGTGACAAGGCAGTAGAACATCCTGCAGTCTGTGGCTGGAATCCCAGATCAGACGCTTCACAGCTGATTAAAATTTGAACCAATTGCTAAATGTATTTGAGCCCCAGTTTCTTTCTATGCAAAAGTGGAGAATATAGTATAGTGTTGCTGCAAAAATTATAGAGACTCCACAGAAAGTGGCTAGAAATGGGTCTGGTGCTTTCTAAGTACTTTTAATAAATGCTGTTTGGTGGTGACAATTATTAGGAGACTGTAATTCTCAGTCTCCTCTGATCAACTGCAAGCTTCACAAATAATAGCAACTTATACATCAAATTCCCTGCTATATTAAGAGTATCTAGCACAAGGTGTAGCACATATTAAGAACTCCATAACTATTTGGATGTATAATGCATGTATGCATAAGTGAATAATTGGGACAGAGGTGGACAACAGCAAAAATTAATGGGATTGGGAAAGACTGTGGCAGCATCTCCAAGTAGATAAGAGCATAGGCTTTGGAAAAAGACATGCCTTTGAATATCAGCTGTGTCTCTCAAAAGCTGTGGGCTGCTGTAAAGACCATAATACCCCTAATGGGTTGTTGCTGTGATTAAATGAAGTACTATAGGCAAAGCGCCCTGCACAGTGCATGCACAGAGTATACACTCCAGCACTGACTTGTTAGTGTTATTGATAATCTAGGTTAGTGGACCCTTTTCCATTCCTTGGCTTTATTCTTTACTGAGTTCAGCTCATTTGTGTATATATCCAATCAGAATGAGAATTTTGTGAGCGTGTTAGCTTTCATGCACATTCTGCAGATCTACAAATCTGGCTTTTTTCCTACTGCTTTAAATGTTTTGGCTCTAGGTTCACATTAATTCTATTGATTGCTTTAATGTCACAGCTAATGTTTATTTAACTTAGTAAGATGCTTAGTGAGATGCTTAGCACCACAGCAGAATGGATAGAAAGCCTCACGCTATAATTATCAGAGCATGCTATTTTAATACAAAATAAAATGATTCACACTTTATTTCACCTTCCCTCAGGAGCTGACATGTATGCTTATTTGATTTAATTTTATATTTTGTTCTCTGTAATGGCTTGTCTCTATTAGATATACACTAAGCACATTTCCTCCTTAAACTAGTAACCAGCTGCAGCATTTCGGTGTTTTCATCACAAAATGTCAGTCACAACTGATTTTGTAATTCAAAGAAATGGTTGCTTAGACCTCTGAACTAAGTAATGAAATAAGTTTCTTGTATTTCTTATTACAAAACTTGACTTTTCCATTATCTTTCTTTTTAAATTACAAAAGCAGTACATGCTCTGGTCTACCCATTGATTGCTGAGGCAAAGGGAAGTGTTTTGTCATAGTATTGTATTTCTTAAATGCACTCTATAGATTTTAAGAGTTTCATTCAACTGCTCTGTATGAGTCAATCAATACCTAGTCTCTTTTCCTTCCATAATGAAGAGAAAATTCTGCAATATTATCTTAAAATAATATTGTAGAAAATCTTTTGTCTATGAATTTTCTGAAAGTACATGAATAGGAAAATTGTAAAAGAAAATGAAAGAAAAAACACAAGAAAAAAACATTCACCTTTACTATTGTGAGAAAAGATTCCTTTTCCTACTATCCTCTTATGTTCTCTAGTTGGAGTCTATAATTAGACGGACAAAGACAGAGTATAGGAGATAAGCATACAAATTTATTTAATACAAATTTTATGTGACATATGAGTGTCTTCATAAGGAAATGAAGACCCAAAGAAATGGTTACCCTGAGTGTTTTATACTAAGTTGGAAGAAAGTTGCAGTAGGACAAAGGGGCATGAACTAAGGGTAATGTACTAGGGGCAACTTAGCAAGTCTGTGTGTTCGGATTCCTATCTTCATCTTTGGTGTCCTTCATCTTTGGAGATAAAGTTGTTCATTTCCTCTGGTACAGGAGGACAACTCTCACAAGAGAGTGTAATAACCTGCTCAGAGAAGAATGGGGAAGTCATAGAGTCCTTTCAGAACCTGCCATTTTCTCAAATTTCTTCAGCTCAAAATATTCAGTGTGCTATATTTTGGTGTAGTGTTCTGAACCCTGTTACTATCAAATAAATAATAACATAACCAGCATCTATCTAGTGCTTACTGTATACAAGTTCTGTTCCAGGAGACCTGAGTATATTGATTCATTTAATTCTTACAACCATCCTATAACTAGATACCACTGGGATTCAAACACAGGTAAACTAGAGACCATGCTGTAGTCTAAAACCACTATACTCAGAAGAAATGCAAATTAAGCAACATGAAATACTAAATTTCATCTATCAGTTTGACCAAAGGTTTTTGCTTATGACATTACTCAAGTTTGATAGAAATGTAGTAAAACAAGCTTCCCCGTAAAGTGATATGAAAATACAGGTTATTATAACAGTTCTATAAACTAATTAAGAGCCTCAATAAATTCATACCCTTTAATCCATGAATTATGCATCTAGGAAGCTATCATTAAGAAAAATTTAACAGATGAGTTGCAAATTCTATGGTTATTCTGAAGGCCTTGGAGTTAGACTACTTAGACTGAATTTTAACTCTTCTGATTAGCAAGTGTGTGGTCCTGGAAAGTTAGCTAGCTTCTCTGTACCACAGTTTCCCTCAGCTATAAAATGAACATCATAATAGTAACCATCCCTAAATCCTGCTGGAAGGTTTAATATCCTTATTATATCTACAGTGGTTAGAAAGGTACCTGGCACATAGCCAGTGCTATATAAATGTTAGTTATTATGAATCTAGGTATACACTGAAGAATTATAACAGAAAAAAATTGTGAACACCTAAATACCCTAAAACTTATAAGTAGTTAAATACATTGGCTCACTTTTAAATTTTATATTTTATATAATGGCCATTTAAAAATATTTCCAATTATTTATTGGCAAAATAAGAAAATCCTTATAAAATAGTATTATATGCAAAAAATAAATAAATTTTTATGGAGGGTAAGTTTCCAATTATATAGATAGTTATGTTTGTGCATTTATACACACTAAAAAATTAAAAGTAAATACACCAACATTTTTAAACACTGGAAATTTGTTGTGGTGTAATATAGATATATGCTTATTTCTTTTTTCTTCCACAGGTTTAATGATATTCTCATACTCCAAAACTAGTGCATGTAATCAAAAGCTTATTTCTCTACCTACAAGTTATAAAGTGAATTTACATAAACCATTGAAAAAAATTTTTGTGACTTTCCACCACACATCACACTGCCATCTTTGAAAGAATGTGTACAAGTATTTCTCTTCTTCTCTAAGGGGACGAATGAGTGAGGCAGGCCAATAAGGCACTTTAGACGAAATCAACTTTTTTATTCTTCTGTTAACCATTTGAC
>NW_006442508.1:2760353-2767059 GCF_000325575.1 Pteropus alecto | reverse complement strand
CTCTTCCTCATGTGGTTGGGGAAACAATTCTGGTTTGGACTATAAACTAAAAGAGAGGTGAAAGCGGTATAATAATCAAAATTGCCAATACATTGATAAGAGAAAATAGGCAATGTGTTAGTGGAGCTTGAATTTAACTTTAAAAAAATTGATGTGTTTGAAGATTTAATAAAACAAAGTAAATTTGAAAGACAGATGGCAGTTTAGGACAGTGTCATTCATAAATATCTACTTTATAACTCAGATATCAAGACATATGAAATTTTAATGTCTTCTTATAATCACTTGGATTTGACAGCATTTCATCTGTTATCACAAGAAAGGCTGTCATTTCATGGCTAAAATACTTATTAAAAAATAAATTTTACTCTTCAATCTTTTGCAGAGATATTTCAACTCTAACCCAGTCACTTATGTTTTAAATATTGCTAGCAGTATTCTGTAAATATCTTTCAAAGTTTTATGTAAAGGCAGCAGAATGCAAATTTTTAAAGGCATAAAAACTGGAGACTCATGCACAGAAGCAGGGGGCAGTGCCAGGGCAATCCAGAGACATGTTTGTTGCAGGGATAGTGGACCAACTGCAAGGTACAACACTTCACAGACAAGCTAAACTGGCATTTAAGAGTAAGGCATCCGGCTTCAGGTTCAAGATGAAAACCAGGCAGAGCATGAAAATCCTGAGCTCACCTCCTCTCATTGACACCAAAACTACATCTACATATAAAACAGCTATCTCTGACCTAAAGACTGGCAGAACAGATTTTCTACAACTAAGGATATAAAGAAAATCACATTGAAATAGATAGGAGGGGCAGAGACTCAGTCTAGTCAAGACCCGCCCTAACCCCACTCCCTATGCAGTGACTCACAAATGAGAGGGATATCACAAGCATGGGCGTCTCCCCAAAAAAGCAAAGAGTCTGAGCCCCAGCCTGGGGGATCTGCACTGGGAAGAGGAGCCCCCATAATATCTGGCTTTGAAAACCAGTGGGGCTTATATCTGAGAGAGCCAAAGGGCTGTAGAAAACCAGGATTGTTCTCGTTTCCGAGTCCCAGCACAGAGGTAGTGGTTTGAAAAGCACCTGGGTCATACATTGACTAATATTAAGGCATGTGCTGGAGGGGCAAGGAGCTATTGGAAATATCTCCAGGGCCTGAGTGCTGGCAGATGCCTTTTTTTTTCCCTTTCTTTACTATTCTTCCACCTAGCTGGTATGATGCTGGCAGCTGCCATTTCTGACACTCTCTGTTAACCTTGTTAACACTGTTCATCCCACCTGGCATTTCCCTGAGGAACTGCCTTGGCCAGCACCCCTCCAAAGTGGCTCCTGCCCTGCCACACCCAGTAGATGGCCTCAGCAAGCCCTGGTGCTCCCTCCAAACAACTTCTACCTCATCACATCTGGTGGGCACCAATATACAGCAGTATGTCTGAAATAGTTGAAATTGGACCTCACAGCTAGCTATACCAGAGGCTCATCCTGCACACCTGCATGCCAGCATCAGCTGCAGTCAAAATCACCAGCCAGCTGCACCAGGGGGCTGTCATGCACACCTAATACCCACAACAGTTGTGGCCAGGCCTTGCAGCTAGCCAAGCCAGGGCTCAGCCTTGCCTGCCAGTGCATCCATAGCAATTGTGGCCTAACCACAATAGAAGGCCATACTAGCCCACACAAGAAATACCCCTGGAGCACCTGGCTCTGGTGACCAGAGGGGATTGTACCACTGGGCCCCACAGGACACCTTACACATAAGATCACTTTTTAAAGACCAGGAGATACAGCCGATCTACTTAATACATAGAAACACACGGGCAAAATAAGGATACAAAGTAAAATGTTCCAAACAAAAACTAAAATAAAACACCAGAAAAAAATTAAATGAAACAAAGGTAAGCTGTCTACTAGATAAAGAATTTAAAGTAACAGTTATAATGATGCTCATCAAATTCTGAAGAAAAGCGGATTAACTCAGTGAGAACGTCAACAAAACGATAAAAAATGTAAAAAAGAACCTATCAGAACTAAAGAATATAAAAATTGAAATGAAAAATACACCAAAAAGAATCAACAGCAGATCAGATGATGCAGAAGAATGAATCAATGACCAGGAAGACAGAATAGTGGAAACTTCCCGGCTGGAAGGACAAAACGAAAAAAGAATTTAAAAGGATGATGGTAGTGTAAGAGACCTCTGAGGCATCATCAGTGTATGAACATTTGCATCATAAGGGTCCCAGAAGGATAAATGAGAAAAAAAGATACAAAATCTATTTGAAGAAATAATGTTGAAATCCTCCTTAACCTGATGAAGGAAACAGATATCCAAGTCCAGGAAGCACAGGAAGTCCCAAACAAGGTGAATCCAGAGAGACCCACACCAAGACACATCATAATTAAAATGTTAAAAGTTAAAGATAATGAGAGAATCTTAAAAGCAACAAGAGAAAAACAACTAGTTAAGGTACAAGAGAAGCCCCATAAGACTATAAGCTGATTTTTCAGCAGAAACTTTGCTTGCAAGAAAGAAGTGGCATAATATATTCTGTGTGATGAAAGGAAAAAAACTACAATCAAGAATATTGTACCCAGCGATGTTATCATTCAGAATTGAAGGAGAGATAGTTTCCCAAACAAGCAAAAGCTAAAGTAGTTTATCATCACTTAAATTCTTTAAGTGGAAAACAAAAGGCCAAAACTAGAAATAAGAAAATATATGAAAGAAAACATCTCACTAGTAGAGGCAAATATATAGTAAGGTGGTAGACCAACCACTTATAAAGCCAGTATGAAAACAAAATGCCAATAGCTACACACCTATCAATAATTACTTTAAATGCAAATGGACTAAGTGTTCCATTCAAAAGACTTAGGATGGTTGAATGGATAAAAAAAAACAAAAAAAAAACCTACTCAGATGCTGCCTATAAGAGACTAATTCCATATTCCATATCTAAAGACACACAGACCGAAAGTGAAAGGTTGGAAAAAGATATTCCATACAAACAGTAATGAAAAGAAAGCTGAAGTAGCAATACTTAGACAAAATAAAATTTAAAACAAAGACTGTCAACAAGAGATAAGGGTATGACATAATGCTAAAAGGATCAATCCAACTAGAGGATAAACACTTGTAAACATCTATACACCCAACATAAGAGCACCTAAATACATACAGCAAATATTAATAGACATAAAGGGAAAGATTGACAGTAACACAATAATAATAGGGGACTTAAACATCCCACTTACATCAATAGATCGATCATCCAGACAAAGTCACAAGAAAATATTGGCCTTAAGTGACATATTAGACTAGACGGACTTAATAAATATATACAGAACATTCCATACAAAAGTAGTAGAATACACATTCTTTTCAAGTGCACATGAACCTTCTCCAGGATAGATCACATTTTAGGCCACAAAACAAGTCTCATTAAATTTAAAAAGATTGAAATCATATCAGGTATCTTTTCTAACTACAATAATATAAAACTAGAAATCAATTATAAGAGGAAAACAGAAAAAAACACATGTGGAGGCTGAAGAACATGCTACTAAAAAACTGGTGGGTTAGTGAAGAAATCAAAGAGAAAATCAAAAATACCTTGAGACAAATAAAAGTGAAAACGATATTACAAAATCAATGGGAATCAGTGAAATCTGTTCTAAGGGGGAAGTTTATGGCAATACAGGCCTACCTCAAGAAACAAGAAAAGCTCAAATAATCTAAACTTACAGCTAAAGGAACTAAAAAAAGAACAAACTAAGTCCAAAGGTAATAGAAGGAAGAAAATAATAAAGAGCAGAGCAGAAGTAAATGAAATTAAAGTTGAAGACCTCACTCTCCCCAATTTCAAACTATACTACAAAGCCATAAAATTCAAACCAGTATGGTGGTGATAAAACAGACACATAGATCAATGAAACAGAATAGAGAGCCTAGAAATAAACTCATGCTTATACAATGAAATAAATTTAGAACAAAGAGGGAGTTTGGAGAAACATGGAGAGTGAGAGACATCCCCAGATCTCTCCCCTTGAAATAACAATAAGCCGAACATCTAAAACTCAACAACAACAACAAAAACACCCAAACTGCACACCAGCATGTCTGAGCATGGGTCTGTGTGTAAAAGCTACCATAGTTCAGAATCCCAGGTGTCCAGCGGTGAACCAGGAGAAATAAAGAAGCTAGCTGCCTCTTGGAGCCGATGGTGCGGCCAGTTACCTGAACAGCCCTGCCGGTGAGAGTTGTGAGTTCCATGCAGCCGGCAGCAGGGCCCAGGCATGAGAGCAGAAAGCAGAGAGGCAGAAAAGCAGAAAACAACAGTTAATTTTTACCGGCCATAGTTTAAAAAACAGAGGCTGAGTCGCAGGCCCCAAACCCCAGCCCAAAGGCCCCTCACCCCATACCCTCTAAGACTGAATACAGCAAATCACCAGGGGAATCTGAGCAAACACTGCTGAAACTATCGCTAACACTGACAGGAACTGAGACTGAGGGTATTGCCTCTGGTGATTAAACATCTATATCAAAAAACAAACAAACAAACAAACAAACAAACAAAAAGACATTATTAAAACTTTATATAAAGCAGAGATCTAAGAGGCTTAGACACCACTTACTGGAAACCAAAAGAAAAGCACCTTTCTTTCAATAGGCTAAAGACAAACCTTTATACAATAAATCTTCTTTCTGAAAAAACAGCAGAAGACACTTCCATTAATGCCCAGGTATAGAAATGGTCCATTAAACACCATGAACAACCAAGGTGATGAGGCATCTCAAAAAGAAAGAGAAAAATCTCCAGAAAATAAGCTTACAGACATAGAAATATGCAATTTAAATGACAGAGAATTCAGGATGGTACTTCTGAAAAAACTCAGTGAGATCCAAAATGAGTCATATCAACAATTTTAGGAATGGAAAAAACAACTAGAAACAGAGCAAGAAGACGGAAACAATCAAAAAGAACAGAATAGATATTCTGGAGATAAAAAAAAAACAAAAAACAAAAAAAAAACAAAAAAAAAAACTTTGCAAGGGTTGAAAAATGAAATAGCAAGCTTGGGAAATAGAGTTGACCAAATGGAGACAAGGATCAGTGATATTGAAAACAAAAATCAAAAGGAAGAAGAGAGAAACTGAAGAATGAAAAATAATGAAAGAGAAATACAAGAACTAGCTGATACCATCAGGAGAGGAAACAAGAATAATGAGCATTACCGAAGGTGAGGAAAAGGAACAGAGACCAGAAAGCATTTTCAGACAAATACTTGACAAGAATTCCCCAAATCTAAGGAATGAGTTGGAGCTTGGAATTCAAGAAGTCAACAGAACACCCAATTATCTCTATCCATAAAGGCCTTCACCAAGACACATTGTATTAAAATTATCAAAAATCAACAACAAAGAATTCTCAAGGCAGCCAAGGAGGAAAAAAACGGTAACTTATAAAGGAAAACCCATTAGATTATCTTCAGACTTCTCAGCACAGACCTTACAAGCCAGAAAGGAGTGGAATCAAATATTCAAACTATTAAGTGAAAGGAACTAATAGCCTAAAATAAGGTATCCAGCTAAGCTCTCCTTTAGATATAAGGGAGAAATAAAGACCTTTCCAGACATAAAAAAATTGAAGGAATTCTCCACTACGAGTCCTCCATTACCAGAAATACTGAAAAAGGTCAGTTCACCTAAAACAAAATGACAAAAATAAAATACATAATTAGGAGTAAGGTGACTTTCAGGCAAATAGAAGTAGAGGAGTGTAGCCTTTACTAAGAATAGGGCATTATAAGCTTAAACAATATGAGAATTGGTATAGCAAGATAGTAATGAATATTCAGCATACAAAGGAACAAATTGAGACAACAGTGACTGAAAAGGGGAGAATTCAAAACTCCTAATTCACAAAAGGAAATGAAGATAAGGCACACACGTAAGAAAATGAATGACTGTGTGTGTGTGTGTGTGCGTGTGTGTGTGTGTGTATAACACTTCTTTACACATTTATAATGGTAACCACACACCAAAGAGTCAGAACTGAAGTATATAACACAAAACAAGAAGAAAACCCACAGAAGCCAATTAAGAAATCAGAAACACAAGGACAAGGAAGCAATGGAAACACCGAGCTACCAGAAAGCAAAAAATAAAATGGTTATAAGAAGACCTCATATTTAAATAATTCCCCCCAATATAAATGAAATGAATTCACCAATAAAAAGGCACAGTGTTGCAGAATGGATCAAAAAATAAAACAGAACCACATGCTGAATCCAGAAGACACGTCTCAGTTCCAAAGATAAATATAGACTCAAAGTGAAAGGGTGGAAAATGATATTCCAAACAAATGGCATTCTGAGAAAAACGGGAGTAGCAGTACTAATATCTGATGAAATAGACTTCGAAATAAAAAAGGTAAAGAAAGATACTGAGGGACACTTCATAATGATAAAGGTAATCCTGCACAAAGAAGACATAACACTATTAATATCTACACTCCCAATCAGGGAGCCCTGAAATATGTAAAACAATTACTACCAGAACTAAAGAGAGAAACAGACCAAAACACTCTCGTAGTAGGGGACCTAAATACCCCACTGTCGCATACAGACAGATCATCCAAACAGAAAATCAATAAGGAAATAACATCCTTAAATGACACATTAGACCAACTGGACATAGTTTA
>NW_006442508.1:2747414-2759007 GCF_000325575.1 Pteropus alecto | reverse complement strand
AACACTTAACAAAATCGGTATAGAAGGAAAGTACCTTAACATAATAAAGGCCATCTATGACAAACTCTCAGCCAACATTATACTTAATAATGAAAAACTGAAAACCTTCCCTCTAAGATCAGGAACAAGGCAGAGTATCCACTATCGCCACTGTTATTCCATATTGCAATGGAGGTCCTAGCGAGTGTAACCAGACAAGAGAAAGATATAAAATGCATCCAAATAGGAAACAAAGAAGTTAAACTGTCACTATTTGCAGATGACATGATTCTCTATAGAGAAAACCCTAAAGACTTCACAACAACACTACTAGAAACAATAAGCAAATACAGGAAAGTCTCTGGACACAAAATAAATGTTCAAAAATCCATAGTGTTGCTATACTCTAATAATGAAGTGTCAGAAAAATAAGTGGAAAAAATAATTCCTTGCAATTGCAACAAAAATAAAATATCTAGGAATAAATCTAATGAAATATGTGAAGGATATAAAAAGAAAACTATAAAAAGAAAACTATAGGCCCTTATTTAAAAAAATTGAAGAAGATACAAAGAAATAGAAAGATATTCTGTGTTCCTGGATTGGAAGAATGAACATAGTTAAAATGACCATATCTCCTAAAGCATTATACAGATTTAATGCAATCCCCATCAAAATCTCATCAGCATTTTTTTAAAAAATTGAACAAAAAAATCATCAGATTTGTATGGAAGCACAAAAGACCCCAAATTGCCCAAGTCATCTTGAGAGAAAAGAACAAGGCTGGAGGCATCACTCTGCCTGATTTCTAATTATACTACAGAGCGACAGTAATCAAAATGGCATGGTATTGGCAACAAAACAGACACACAGACCAGTGGGACATATTTGAGAATCCAGATGTAAACCAATATTTACATTGGCATGTAATTTTCGACAAAAGTGCCAAAAACATACAGTGGAGAAAGGTAAGTCTCTTTAATAAATGCTGCTGGGAAAACTGGAAAGCCACCTGCAAAAGAGTGAAACTAGACTGTTGGCTATCACCATACACCAAAATTAACTCAAAATGGATTAAGGACCTGAATATAAAACCTGAAACAATAAAACGCATAGAAGAAAACATAGGAACTAAACTCAAGGACCTTGGACTTAAAGAGGATTTAATGAATTTGACCTCAAAGGCAAGGGAAATAAAACCTAAAATAAATGTATGGGACTACCTCAAACTAAAAAGCTTCTGCTCAGCAAAAGAAACTGTCAACAAGGTAAAGAGACAATCATCTGAATGGGAAGATATATTTGCAAGCAACACCTCCGATAAGGGCCTAATATCTAAAATATACAAAGAACTCATACGACTCAATAACAACAAAAAAACAAAACGATCCAATCAAAAAATGGGTGGAAGACCTGAACAGACACTTCTCCCTAGAGGACATACAAATGGCCAACAAATCTTTGAAAAGATGCTCAACACCGCTAGCTATTAGGGAAATGCAAATCAAAACCATAATGAGATACCATCTCGCACCTGTTAGAATAGCTATACTCAACAGGACAAGTATTAAACCCCAAAGACTTGAAAACCCATATCCAAAAAGATATTTGCACACCGATGTTCATAGCAGCATTATTCACAGTGGCCAGGACATGGAAGAAACCAAAGTATCCTACGATAGATGATTGGCTAAAGAAGCTGTGGTGCACATATACAATGGAATATTACTCAGCCATAAAAAGAAATGAAATACTGCCATTTGCAACAACATGGATGGACTTTGAGATAATCATGTTAAGTGAAATAAGCCAGACAGAAAAAGTTGAAAATCACATGATATCACTTATATGTGGGATATCAACCTAAAAGCAACAAATGAACTGGACAAACAAACAGAGACTCATGGACATGGACTATAGACTAGTGGTTACCAGAGGGTAGGGGGTGGCGGGAAGGGAAGAGGTAGCTGGGGTAAAGGGGGTCAAATATGTAGTGACAGAAAGAAATCTAACTATGGGAGGAGAACACATAGAGTAAATATATATATGCCTTACTGTTATAGTGTGCAGCTGAAATTAATGGATTCTGTTAACAAATGTCACCATAAAAAAAATTAGTTAATTTTAAAAATAAGAGAGAAAAAAATTAGAACAAAGACTATACAATGAGGAAAAGTCTTTGATAAATGATGTTGGAAAAACTGGACAACTACGTTCAAAAAAAATTTTTACCAGATCACTTTCTTACACCATATACGAAAATAAACTCAAAATGAACTGATGACTTAAATGTAAGACTTGGAACCATAAAACTCGTAGAAGAAAACATAGGCAGCAAAATCTTTGACATCTATTTTAGAAACATATTTTTTGGATGTGTCTCCTCAGTCAAAAACAACAAAATAAAAAATAAATAAGTGAGACTACACTAAAAAAGTTTTGCACAGTAAAGGAAATCATCAACAAAACGAAAATGGAAAAATATTTGCAATGGTATATCTGATAAGAGATTAATGTCCAAAACGTCAAAAAACAAATAATCCAAATAGACATTTCTTTAAAGACATATAGATGATGAACAGACACATGAAAAGATGCTCAGTATCACTAATCATCAGGGAAATGCAAGTAAAAACCAAAATGAGATATTACCTAACACCTGTCAGAATGGCTATCAGCAATAAATCAACAAACAACAAGTGTCGGCGAGGCTCTGGAGAAAAGGGAACCCTCGTGTACTGTTGGTGGGATGGTAAATTGGCTCAGCCACAATGGAAAATGATATGGAGTTTCCTCAAAAATTTAAAAATAGAAGTACCTTATGACTCAGCAATTCTATTTCTGAATATTTATCTTAAGAAAATGCAAAGACTAACTTGAAATGATATATGCTTCCCTGTGTTCACTGCAGCATTATTTACAATAGCCATCATATGGAAGAAACCTAGGTAACCATTAATAAATGAATGGATAAAGAAGAATTGGTACATATATACAATTGAATATTACTCAGTCATAAAAAGAATGAAATTTTGCCACTTGCAACAATGTGGGTGAACTTAGAGGGTATTATGCTAAGTGAAATAAGTCAGAGAAAGAAAAATACTGTATCATTTCACTTATTTAAAAAACAAAACAAATGAACAAACAAAATAAAACAAGACAGACTCATAGATACAGAGAATAAACTGATAGTTGCCAGAGGATTGGGTGGTGGGGGGATGAGCAAAGAAAGGTGAAAGGGATTCAGAGATACAAACGTGAAATAAATAAGTCATGGATATGTAATGTACAGATGGCTACTAGACTTCTCGTGGTAATCACTGTGTAAGGTATATAAATGTCAAATCATTATGCTGTACATCTGAAACTAATAGGATATTGTATGCAATTATACTTTAATTAAAAAGTTTTATATTCCAGAATGAAAAATTTAAAAATTAAAAAAAGTAAAAGGCATATAAACCTGAAAATGTGACTAGGCTGTCAGGAAAAAAAAATTATAGGCAATTCACACAAGAAATCCATTTTGCAATCAGCCAGGGTTTTGTCAAGGTTTTGTTTGCTATACAAATACAAATGAAGTAGAAATCTAAAAGATGATTGGAGTTATTAACTCAGTAATCATCTGATGTTCTGTGGCTAAATATGTGGCTATTAGCTAGACTCAATAGAAAAGGAACTCCAACACCTCAACACACATAGCTATTTTATCTACAGACAAATGAGAAAAGAAAATACTACTTTCATGTATTTAATGTGCCAATCAATCCAACACAAAATAAATAGTTGAGCAATTATGTTTTGTTTGTCTTTAGAACTTTTTTAGGAGCAGAGAGGCAATGACATGAAAACTCTGATTACTCAGTCTTGCCCACAGAGATGGAAAGAAGACATTCTTGATTTACCAAAAAAATCCTGCATGGGTTTAGTGAACAATAAGATAGGACAAAGTGAATATCTTCTCACCTAGAGCTACAATTGAAGCTGGAATAGAAGACGAAAGAAAGGAACAATTGCCCAGTTGGCCAGGTGGTTGGTGGCAAATTGATCCTATATTACCTTGATAAATCCACCTCTTCCCAGAATCTCGTTACCATATCCGCAGACCAAAACAACCTGTTTTTTTTAATAAAAAAAGTCACTTATAAGTTTTTCTTTTAATAATAGTGATATATTAAAAAGTAAAACTTAACTATACTTCCCAACACAGAGAAAAAGTACAGTTGATCTTAATATACTTCTTCCAAGGCATTTTCTATGTACAAACCCTTTTACAGACAAAATGCTACTTCAGTGTGCTAGTAGCCTCCAGGTTTATGCCACAATTTTAGTTAAACTTTAATGTAGTCGTGTGATAGTTAAGGACACAGCCTTTGGAATGAGATAAACCTGGATTAAAGCCCAATAGTTTTGAGCAACATACTTGAACTCTCCATGGTTTACTTTTCTCTGTACTGTTCTCAATCATAAAATGCAGAAAATAATATCTTCTCAGAGTTCAAGATTCAGTGAAGATTTGGTGCAACAATGTACTTAAAGCACTGCATATAGAATAGATCATATATTAAGGTCTAAATAGCAGTTATTTTTATTTCATATGTGTTTTTAAATTAGCAATGTATACAACTTGAGTGTTATTTGTGCCAAATTAATCTTTAGAAACCTGGATTCTGGTACATGGTGACTAGAGTAACTGGGTTTGAATCCCCAGTCTACATCCTACTAGCTGTATGTCCCTAGGCCAATCACTTACTTTCATTTGGTCTCAGTTTACTAATCTGTAAATAAGTAAAGCTTAGAACAATGTCTGGCACTAGGTGATTCATAAATAATATCAGCATCATATATAGCTCTGTGGAATTCATATTCAGAGAAGCATTGATTTAAAGATTGTCTTAGTACTCCCATGAGACTCAGATATCTAGGTATCCAAAGATGGCACTGCCACCACAGCCTGTTTTCAACAGTTCCTCTCTGAATCACTATGCAAATAGCTGCAGTAATTCCAGATATCCCAAACACATGTATTGATATTTGATGAAAGAGAGGAGCATGAATACATTTTTATTAGCAAAGAAAACTTTTGCCAGAAGCCTTTACCAGACTGTCCTTCAATTTCCATTGGCCAAGACTGGTTTGCATGCCTGTGCCTAAACTAGTCACTGGCAAGGGGAATGACACTACGAAAAGAGACCTAGACTAATAATGGCTCATCCTTAGGCATACAGGAGAATGGAAAACTTGAATGATTAGGGCTAGCGGAGTGTTTCAAGAAAAAGAAGTGGGGCATGGGGTAAGGAGGCAAGGAGAGTAGCTACTATAGGCTACCCACAAAATCTGACACCACATTATTTCTCAGTAATATCTACCACACTTTAAGCACACATGGTGTACCAAGCACTCGCTTTGTATGGATTATCATTTTAATAACAATCCACTCTAGTCTAGCTTTTGTCCCCATCACCCCCACAGAAGTGCTCTTGTTTTGAGCCATTTCTCTATCCTCATCCTTACTGCTCAATAGCAACAAATATAATTAAACACTCATGCCGTAATCCCTCACAAGGCTATAGCCATTTTATCATTCAGGTCACCCTCCATGTCCAGTCCTCAGAGGAGCCTTCCCTGATCACCTGTCTAATGGAGGATCATCCCTATCAGCCAAGGCATTTTAACAACATTGTCTTGTTATATATCCTAAATATTGTTTAAGACTATCAGAATGGGTTTATTTAATTATTATCTGTCTTCCCCAGCTAGAAGGCAGGCTTCTTGAGAATACTCTGTATATCTTACTCAATACTGTGTCTCAGCACTTAGAAGAGTGCCTGGCACACAGTGGCTACTCATAAATATTTATAGAGTGAATAAGTGACACTCTAAAAGGTAAATATTTTCATCCCCAATATGCAGATGCTGTTATCAAAATTCAAAGAGATTTTTAAAATTTTGTCCAAGGTTACCCAACTTGTTCCAGGCAAATCCACATTTCAACACTGCGAGTGTCAAACTTGCCAGTGTTCTGCAACATTGAGAATTTAAATAATTTGT
The DNA here is from genome assembly GCF_000325575.1 of Pteropus alecto. NCBI lineage: Eukaryota > Metazoa > Chordata > Mammalia > Chiroptera > Pteropodidae > Pteropus > Pteropus alecto. The sequence continues at coordinate 2,752,974 of NW_006442508.1, read as the reverse complement.
TTAGAACCAATATTAACATTTTTTCCACTCTATCACTTTTTAATGTAATCAAAGTTTGATTATTGCTAAATTGTAGCATAGTTAATTATATAAGCAGATTAGAGTTAAGAACTGTAATATTGAAGTTAATGAACCTACTGAGACAAGAATTCCAGGATTTATGACTTCAATAAAATGTTATCACTGAGTAAATAGAAATTAAATGGGATAGTATTATATGTTGAGGACCAGATATGTGAAACTTTATAAAAGCACTATAAAGTTTAAGACTTTTTAACCAGAAATCACAGCTTGAACCCAAATTATTGAAATACTTTTCTTTTTTATAAATCATATGTTGATTTTATAAAGCATAGCATAGTCTTTATCTCTTTATGTCTGTAAGGCTTCCTTTTATTCCCTCCAAAACTGAAGGGCTAATTACAAAAGTCTAATCGGTCAAAACACTTTTACTGAGCACATTTACCTCAGCTGAGGGCTGAGATTGCTCAGAGACCAAAAAGGCTACTATAATTTATGATCTTTTAAAGAAATAAAAAGAAAAAAAAATAGTTGAACTCAGTGCAAATCTGAGCGTCTAGAAGCTCATTCAGTGCTGCCTCCAAGATCGGAAAGAACTTTGAGAAAGCTAGTATTCATTAGCAGCCCTGATATATTAGAAGGAAGCTAATGTCAGGATATCATGATGGTCAACAGTCCTTTGGATTTCCTTAAATCATTTATAAAAATATTACTGTCAGCCACTCAGCTGGGCCTCAAAGAACCACATGATTGAACTGGCTCTGCTCCCAGTTATTGATTCAAATGTGGGTTTCGTAGATAGCAAAAGGTTTCAGATGGTGCAGAGCTCTAGTTCAAAAAGAAAGGAAGGTTGCGTTTTATTTGCTATGATGCTTTTACTCATCGCATTATAGGTATCCCCCAACATTTGATGTGGCAGAGCTGAGTTTCTAAACATCTTAAATCTTTGTGTGTCATCAGATTGAATCAATACCCAAAAGAAAAACGATTTCTCCTGGGACAGGAAGCCATGAACAGCCAATATGTAGTCTGCAGGATTATAGCTGCAGTTCTCATAAACTTCCACTCGGGGGACAAGCTGCTGATACCTGAGCCCTGTGACTGCTTCTGAAAGCAGAGCCCTCGGATCAGATTATTTCTCTTTAATATTAAAAAACAAATCTAGAAATGTAACCGCAAAGCCAAGGGCTGTTTGTGTGTATACATATACATGTATATTTATACGTAGAAGCCTTTTGGCTAATGAGACTTGAGAAATTCCCCAAGTTCCTCCTACCCATAGGCTTCAATATTTCTTTCATTTTGCTTATTCTTTCTTTTGATCTAGACACTAGACTTAAAACAAAAGCTGGCATCTTTCAAGAGAACAGGTTGGAAAATATACTAGAGACTCAGGTACTTCTGCATACTAAATATTTGAGCCACATGATTGTTGGTTTTTCATGTTCACTTGGAAGCAATATTTTCCTTTTCTTTTTCTTACTCTTTCTTTTTTGTTGTTATTGTTAATGAGGGAAGTATCAAGCACATCTAGATAAGCCGCATAATACAACTTCCATTTCCTCACTGCCTCTGGGTCCCTGACTCCTTTTTTACATACCTTGACATAAGAACTTGTGTTCTCATCAAAAAAGGCAGTTAAGGTTAAAATGCTAATTTATTTGTGTCGTCGCTCTGAAAATTAAAAAGAAACCAAATTATCCAAGTAACATTGTAAGGTAAAAAGGCATTGCTATAAATTTACCTATTCAGATAAAATTTTGAACTGCTTTTTTTCACATGTCTTCAGAAAATGGCCAAAGGTTATACTTTGTCACAACAGGCCTTGAGTGTCAGAAAGGCACCCTTAAACCATGAACACAACCAAAAACATTTGCAAACACACACACACACACACACACACACACACACACACACACACACACACACACACACATGGAGGTCATTCATGGAAAACTTAAGATGAAAACCAAAAGGCAAGATGGCTCAGGCCCTGGTTGATACCATGATCAATATCAGGGATTATATGCTTTTAAGAACAGAATCATCACCAGAACTTAGGGATAAGACTAACATTATAAACAAAAGGACCTGGGTCAGGCAAGCCAATGTCATTTTATTCTAGGCCAATCACCAAACAATTTCAAGGGCACTGTAGAAAGCCTCTGAAAGGTGGTAGCAAGTGTTCATAGCTAGTTTGGAAAGCAAGGCCTCGCCTGGAGCAGGAAACACATTCCCTCTGGTCTAGAAAAAGAGAATTAAGAGTCAGTTTCGAGAACATTCTAGCTCTTTCCACTTCAAGATCAGTCTGTCCTGTCTGAGCCCAGCCCAGCTCCCTTGCTAGTGTATAAGATTTCCTTAAAAAAAATAAAATAAATAAATAAATAAATAAATAAATAAATAAATAAATAAGTAGATACATACATACATACATACATACATACATACATACATACATACATACATAGAGATAGATAATAGGTAGATGACAGGTAGGTAAGTAGGTAGGTAGATAGATAGATACAGTAGGGAACCATGAAGAAGTAACCTTTATTCAACTTAAGCTGGTCCTAAAACTTTATAGAAATAACCAAGAGTGCATAGGTTTTAACAACTCTGGCAGGTTAATTGATACGATTCTTTTTTCTGCCTCTGTTAAGAGCTTAGGCCTTGGAGTAAGGTAGTTTAACATAAGTTCTATAGTGAGTTCCATTACATTCTAAGCTCTGTCACTTGAACATGTTATTTAACTTGTATAACTCTGTTTTCTCATCTCTCAGATGGAAATAGTAATAGGATTATTTCACAAGTTTTCTGAGAGAATTAAATAAATTAAACCATGTGGGAGGCCTGGCACACAATAAAAGTCCTTAATAAATGCCATCTATCATTATCATCATCATTAATAATAATATCATTCCCTCTTTTACAATGAAGAAAGTAACTTTCTCCCCGTAAAAGGTAAGTGTGCCCTATACACCAGAAGACTTTAGTGACTCTGTTAGTACCTTTCTCTCCTTTGTCTTCAACCTCTCTTCTTATTTCCTGGATTTTCCAGCAGGATTTAATCATGTTTTACTATGCGCCTTCTTTTACAAAGCCACCCACTTCATATCTTCTAGTAAAGTGCTTTTATCTCATTGCTTAAAAAAGGTTAGAAATAGTTGTCTTCACATATGGACCAACTTCCTACTTCCACTCTCATTCCAAACCACCCATTATGGCTTTGGTCACTAAAGTTACCTCCATTTTGGCCAACTCCAATGGATACTTTTCAATCCTGATATAACTAGAACTTACTGCCACATTCTATATAGTTTACTAACCACTTATTGAAAAACACTGGGGTTTTTCCCCTCTTTATATAACATTCTATTCACATATATGAATATTAGATTTCCTCTCTGTTCAGTCCCCAGACCCATTCATTTCTCATTTGCATTTTCACCATCAGTGACCATGTTTAATCCATGGTTCCTCATATCTCCAGCTAAAATCTCTTGGTACGTTTAAGCAACTGTCTCTCTGACGCTGTTTGAAGTTTCCTGGGCATCTAGATATACAATATCTAAGATGAACTCCTTATATTTATACACATGCACCCAAATATTCAACCCCTCATGTCATTGCATTTTGATAAATCACACATCCATCTACTTCTTTGTTCAAATGAATGTCATTCATGATACCTCCCATCTCCTTATCCCCCATATCTAATCCATTACCCATTCCTATAAATTGTCCCTCTATAATACTGGTTCTCTATGAGGGGGCATTTTGCCCTCAAAGGGATATTTAATAAAGGGTACCTGCCTTATATAAGGACATTTTTTGTTTTTGCAATGAGGAGAGTGGAAAGCAGGGAGTACTACTAGCAGAGGAAGAGGCCAGGGATGCTGCTAAATATCCAGAAATGAAAGGAAAACCCATAACAAATTACCTAGCTCAAAATGCCAATGGAGTTAATGTTTAAAACTTTGCTCTTAAATATGTTGTGAATGTATCTGATTCTCTCATTATCCATTTGCCTTCACCCTACTCCAACTCATGACCCCCCTGTCACTTTATTCCTTCAGTAGCCTCCTAAGTGGTCTCTCACCTCCTTTACTCTTGTGCTACTTGCTCTTTCTTTTCTCCATGCAGCAGCTAGAGTAATCTTTTTAAAATGTAGATCTGATCTTATTAAAACTCTTCAACCACAATACTCCCTTTCATTGGTTTCCCCAAGGTACCTAGAATGACAGCTTGACTTCTAATTAAGTCCTGGGCCCTTGCCCACTTTTCCATCTTCATCTCTCACATCACTCTCCTCTCTGTCTGAATCAAACTATGCTTCTTTTTCTTCTTTAATACACCAAGCCCTCTTCCTCTTTGGGGCCTTGGCCTAGAATTTTCTTTCTCCTACTTTTTGCCTGTCCAAGCCCTACTCAACTTTCACATGCTTACATAAATATCACGTCACATTAAGTCTCTCCTCTAAAGCTCTATTATATTCTGATAGTACTCTTTCTTTCCTTTCATCATGCTTGAGACAATTTATAATTATATTTTTGTGTGTTTATTGTTTATCTGTCTCCCCAAATAGACTATAAGTGCTTTGAGGTCAAGGAGTAGGAGAATGAGAGGAATTGTAAAAATTCTAGGAACCTAGGACATGTGATCTGAGCAATTCAACCATAGGATGGAGGCATTAAAGCAATTTTTACTTATTTCCTTCACATTTTTGTTTAGAGTTCGTGCTATTTTCAGTGAGTTTCTTAAGCGTCATCATGGGAGAGTAGTTTATATCCCATAGACTTCTGACAGTGAAGGTTCATAGTGGGTATATCTGACCTCATCCACATCTTCTCATCTCTATTTTTTTAATTAAGTTTATCGGGGTAACATTGGTTAATACAATTATATAATTTTCAGGTGTACATTATAATTTGATATCTGTATATTTTATTGTGTGTTTACCACTGAAAGTCCAGTTTCCTTTAACTAGCATATTTGATCCCCTTTACCCACTTCACCCTCCCCCTATCCCCCTATAATAGACCCCCTTTAACTATCTATCTACCCGTTCCATCCCCCCACCTCTAGTAACCATTAGTCTATATAGTTCATGTCCATGAGTCTCTGTTTATTTGTCCTGTGCATTTGTTGCTTTTAGGTTTATATCCCACATATAAGTGATATCATGTGATATTCGGCTTTTTCTGTCTGGCTTATTTCACTTAGCATGATTATCTCAAGGTCCATCCATGTTGTTGCAAATGGCAGTATTTCATTTCTTCTTACGGCTGAGTAATATTCCATTGTATATATGTACCACAGCTTCTTTAGCCAATCATCTATCATAGGACAGTTCAGTTGCTTCCATGTCCTGGCCACTGTGAATAATGCTGCTATGAACATCGGCGTGCAAATGTCTTTTCGAATATGGGTATTCAAGTCATTGGGGTAAAAATCCAGTAGAGAAATTGCAGGATTATATGGTAGATCAATTCTTGGTTTTTTGAGGAACCTCCATACTGTTTTCCATAGTGGCTGTCCC
>NW_006442508.1:2733338-2743082 GCF_000325575.1 Pteropus alecto | reverse complement strand
TTCCTTGCCTTCGATAATGCCCATTATTCTTATGTTTCCTCTCCTGATGGTATCAGCTAGTTCTTGAATTTCTCTTTCATTATTTTTCATTCTTCAATTCCTCCATTCTTCCTTCTGAGTTCTTTCTAGATTTCTGTCTTTGATATCACTGTTCCTTTCCTCCATTTGGTCGACTCTATTTCCCAAGCATGCTATTTCATTTTTCAACTCTTGCAGTGTGTTTTTTTTATCTCCAGAAGACCTATTCTGTTCTTTTTGAGGATTTCAATCTCCTTGCTCTGCTCATCTAGGTGTTTTTTCAATTCCTGAAATTGTTCATATGGCACGTTTTGGAACTTACTGAGTTTTTTTCAGAAGTACCATCCTGAATTCTCTGTCCTTAAAGTCACATATTTCTGTAAGCTTATTTTCTGGAGATTTTTCTCATTCTTTCTGAGATGCCTTATCACTTGGTTGTTCATGCTGTTTAATGGACTATTTCTCCCACTGGGCATTAATGGAAATATATTCTGCTTTTTTTCCTGAAGGAAGTTTTATTATATAAAGGTCTCTCTTTAGCGTGAGGCAAAGAAGGCGCTTTTCTTTTGGTTTCCAGTAGGTGGCGTCTAAGCCTTTTGGATCTCTGCCTTATACGAAGCCTTAAAAATGCCTTTTTTTTCCTTATAAATATTTAACCATGCTCGCTGCCCTCAGTTTCAGTCCCTGTCAGTGTCAGCGACAGTCTCAGCAGTCTTTGCTCAGATTCCCATGGGGCTCTGTGATATTCGGTCTCAGAGACTATGGGGGTAGGAGCCCTCTGAGTTGGAGGTTCGGGGCTGCTGCTCAGCCTCAGTTTTGCAACCATGGCCATTAAAAATCAACACTTATTTTCTGCCATCCACTTTTCTGCATTCTGCACTAATGACTGGGCCCTGCCACCAGCCATGGGGAGCTCACAGCTTTCCCAGGCAGAGCTGTTGAGGGAACTCGCTGCACTTTCTCCCCTCCACCTGCTCCGATAGGTAGCTCCAGCAGTTGCAAGAGGCAGCTTCTTTATTTCTCCCAGTTCACCGTCCAACATCCAGGGTTCTGACCAATGGTAGCTCTTATGTGCAGATTCCACACTCAGACATGCTGGTGTGTCATTTGGTGTTTTTTGTTGAGTTTTAGATGCTCAGCTTATTGTTGTTTCAAGGGGAGAGATTTGGAGACATCTCTCACTCCGCCATGTTTCCAAAGAGCTCTCTCTGTTCTCTATTTTAAGTAACCTCGGCTTCACTCTCCTACCACAATGACGGGCATCTTTAGAGCAATAACATTATGGCTTTTCTAAACACACTAAAACAGTTCTATTGTTTTCTCTTTGTAATAATTTAATATAAAATATTATATTTTTATACCCAAGACAAGTGTTCATCCTCTCTCAGTCTAATGGTAGTTCTACCATGTTGGATAATCTCACTCACAAATTAATACCACGTATCTCAAATGGGTACTCAAAACTGCCTGATAATCTTCTAACATTCCCCTCCTACATTCACTCCCTCACTTTCCAAAATGGTTATTTAACACCTCTCTCTCTGCTTCTCCAACTTCCAACATATTCTCCCCCTCTTCATTCTCAGCTTGCCTCATAGTTCCTTGAGAAGGTTCCTTGAGAAGGTAGAGAACATTTAAGAGAAATTTCATTAAGTTTCCAATAAAGTTACCTGCTACCTGTATTTCTGTTACCCTGTCCTCTCTTTTGTTACAGTAAACAAACTATTCCTGCCAAGGCCAAGGCCAAGACCAACACTTCTGAATCTCGTCCCTGCTTACCTTCTCAAAACCCCGCTTCCTATAATTACTACCTCTTTTGGCAGGATTATTCACAAACACACTTTAAAGAAAAGTATCCTTTAAAGGGAAAAAATAAAACAGCAAACAAACAAAAACACCCTCACTTAAACTTATATATTCTTTAGAGAATTCCTCGTGAAATTTCTCTACAGTTACTTTCTATTCTCTTTTCTATTCACTTTTATCAATGTCAATAATATTCTCCATCTTACTTAATTCCAATGATCGCCTCTGGATTTTCACTTGTTTGAATTCTCAGGAGTATTTGGCTAAGTTGACTATACTCTTATTCTTAAAGCACTTTCCTCTCTTAGAGTCTGGATCTTCACATTCTTCTGGTTTTCTCTTACCTCTCTGGATGTTAATTCTCAGTTTATTCTGCAAGATCCTCCTCCTCTGCTCAACTTCTAAATGTTGGAGAGCCCCAAGTTTGGTCTCCAAGACATCTCCAATCTATCTACAGTCTTTCCCAGGTTATATCTTTCATTCAGAGGGTTTTAAATACCATACATATAATCTCTACTCAATGGAGTCCAGCCTTATTTATTCAACTGCTTCTTGACAACACCATTAAAATATTTAAAATGTGTCTCAGAACAAACTTTTGCTTTCCTCCTCTCAAACCTGTTCTTTCTCCAGTCCTTTTCACCTAAATGAATTTTTTCACCATTCACCTAGCTGCTCATTCCATAACCTATGAGCCATCTTTTTTTCCCTTTTTCATACTTGTTTCCCATACAGTGGTCCTATCAACTCTAAAATATACCCCGATGTGTATATTTTTCACAACTTTCATCACTGACACCTTAGTCCAAGTCAATATTATATCCAACTTGGAATATTAATAACCTTATAACTTATGTCCCTAATTTTGCATTTGTCTTTTCACAATCCATTCTGCATGATTCTACACACAGCAGAGTTCTGTTTTCTTTTTAAATTTAATTTGATCTTATCATTCTAATTAAAAGAAGTGAAAATCTTGGCATGATGATGAGAAACAGTCACATTTAGAATATATTTTAAAGGTGTAGATGACAGGATTGCTATTAGATTGGATTTGCTTATCATTACACTTAGAATAATATCCAAGCTCTTTGTCAGGGTTCACAAGCCCTGACTGAACTGGCTCTTACCTACATCTTTAATCTTATTTCATACTACTCTCTCTCTCCATCATCTAGTTCAATCTATACTGATTTTAGTTCTCTTCATGAAAACACAGGTCTGTAGGCCTTTGTGCTGGTTCTTCCTTCCAACTGGGATGTTCTGTCTCCAAAGCTTTACATACCATTCTGGTGTCAGCTCAGATGTCATTGCACAACAAGGCTTTCCTTAACTACCCAAGGTAAAGTAGTTTCCCAGTCACTCTCTATTATCTCACCCAGTTAATATATTTATAGAACTTATTACTACTTCATACTTTGTTCATTTTTTGTCTGCTTGTTAATAATGAGAGTAGAATTTGATTGGTTTTGATTTTGTTCACTGTAGTATCTCCTTTAAGTCTAGAAAAGTGCCTGGCACTTAGCAGATGCTCAATAAATATTTGTTATACTGTTAAATTAGTAAGTGTAAGAGAATATTTAAATGTCATCTTTGTTGAACAGCCATGTAAGCTATTCTTATCATATGTGATTGTGTTCACTGGTGAAGACAGTCATTTAACAATTGCAGGCATATCATCCATGAGATACCAAGCAGAAGAGATGTCTATCTGTAGCTGAGACTTTGCTAAACCTAATTTTAACTGCCTCAGGTGGACATACTCCCCTTTGCAATAACCCAAAGAATCATAAAGCACCCAAAATATGAAATAAAATCTTTGACATCAAAAACAATAGTGATTATATAGAAGGAAAAACTCTAATAACTGTACTTGGGAGAGAATAGGCCAGGGTGAAATATAACCACATTATACCTACTGCTTTACACTCCATACACATCTCAACTCAAGCTCTAATACCCTCTGTGAAATAATGTGTTTGTTTCATGTGATGGCTGCCAGTACTTACGATGATCAGTATTTTATTCATATACATCAGGTCTAAACAAAGTATGACAGAATGAAAGAAATTCAGAAGAATGTTTTAATTGATTAGAGTCTACTTATATAACTAATATTATAATCAATGCTAGTTTAGTGTATACATTTGAGTTATGTGAAAAATTCAGTAAACTCATCTCTAGGATTGGCAATAAATTTAAAATGTCAGCTATTCCTTTGCTGAAATGCATTGAGGGAGCCATAAATAATCAAAAGTGTTTTGTGTTCTCTGTCAAATGAAAGGACAAGTATATACTGCTTCCTGTAGCACAATTTTTCAAATGCTAATGTAAAAAAAAAAACCTTTTTTTTTTAATTTTATTTAAGGTTAGTTAATAACAAGATCCCCAGTCAAAGTCCAGTAAAGCAAAGCCATCAGCTATAATTGTCTTTTGTCACAGCATTGATAATGTGCCAAATATGAAAAGTCCTTTTCTAAGACTAAATGATTCCAGGGCAGGTTAGTACTACTAAGTAAAAAAACACATTATCAAAATGAAAGTACAATCACAGTCTCTTAGTTTCAGAACCAATGACATAATAATGTAGACTACTGGGTTCCTCAACTCAACACTTGAGGAACACAGAAGCAAAGGGGAGTGCAGGTTACAGGAAATAATACACACACAAAACACAACACTTACAAAAACCCACGAAACCAAAAGCTTCTAACTAGAATAGGTGTGGGAGATAGATGACTGACTTTAGCCTGAAGTCAACTAAAGCCAAAATCAGCAATAAGAGAAGAAAACCTTCTAGGTCATATCTTGCCTCTCTCCACGTTAGTCTGGAATGATCATAACCTGGCCTTTCACTACAGAAACTAGCAACATGAGTTCCAGTCACCTTGATGGAGGCTTTGTAAAATCTCTGCCAGAGTGCATAATAGATGGAAATATATGAGCTACCTGGCCAAAGTTGCAAATCAACTCTCCAATCCTTTTTCCTTCAAGTATCTAAACTGTGGTCTTCCAACCTAATATTGTGTTCTTCCAAAGCTGCTTCTCTTTACTAATTTTTAAATTTTTTAAAAAATTTAATTTAAAAATTTTTGGAGCCAATATGTATTTTTATTGAAATATATTTGACATATAACATTTTGTAAATTTAAAATGTATATGTTTATTTGATACATTCATATTTCATAATATGATTGTCAATGTAGACATAATTAGCACCTTTATCACATCAATAATTATCATTTCTTTTTAGTGGTTGGAATAATTAAGATCTTGTCTCTTGGCACATTTTATGACTATACTACAATATTGTTGTCTATATTCACTGTATTGTGCATTGGATTTCCAGGACTTATTTATCTACTAGTTGCAAGTTTATACCCTTTAAACAACACCTGTTCTATCTCCCCATCTCCACCCCCTGGTAACTATCATTTTATTCTCTGCTTTTATGAGTTTGGCTGTTTTAGATTTCAAACATAAGTGATATCATACAGTATTTGTCTTTTTCTCTCTGACTTATTTCACTTAGCATAATGTCTCTTCATTAATTGAAAAGTGAAATTCTGAGTTGCTTAGTGGAATGATAGCAAACAGTGGTGAAATCAGCAGCAGTTTTTGGTACCTGAAAATCATATCTTCCCCGCTCCTTAAAGTCACCAAGATGATCCTGGATTAGGGTCTAGTCTTTGGCCCTTCCTCATATACATCACTAGACCCAAGGAAATATGTCCCCCTGCCCAAAAAAGAGTAAAAACAGATACCTGAGCATTGCAACCATTCCTAAAGAAAAACTACACACTGAACCACATAAATTACCTGAAGCGGAACTATTAGAAAGATGGGGCAAAAATTCAAAATAAGCTAAAAAGATAAAGAAGATATTAGCAACATGGAGCAGTAATGAGAAATTATGAATAAATGAATAGAGATATAAGATAGGAAATCTATACTAGGTAAAATAAAGAGCACAATAAATAAGTTAATTATCAAGATAAATAAGTCAAAGGATAAATTTGTGAGTTACATGAAAAAAATAAACTCTCAGAAAGCAGCAAAAAGGATAAAAGGTTTACATATATATGTATGTATGTATATGTGCGTACCATAATATGTATGTATGTGTGTACCATAATATGTGTATACTTATATATCATGGTAACATGTAGTTAACAGAGTTTCTAAAAATAGAGAAAAAATGCATAAAAGTATATATTTGAAGAAACTATAAAGATAAAATCTCCAGAATTAAAGAATTTGGGGGAAAAAAGACTCATAAACTCCTAGGTTACTAAATAGGAAAGATAAGAAAAAATCCATATCTAAGTTTATTATTATTAAAATGAAATATATTGAAGACATTAAAAGAAAATAATAATAACTTATAAAGAGAAAGAATGGATACTTTACAAAAGAAAAAAAATCAGATATCTGACTTCTCTCCCATAACAATAAATGCAAAAAGCCAGCACAATTGTATTTTGAAGGTAATAAAGGAAAAGAACTTTTCACTTAAGAATTTTCTACCCAAACAAATTATAAATCAAAGAGGAGAACATAATAAATGGTTTACTATACCAACATCTACAAAAACAACGTTGAAGAAAATAGTAAACAAATCTGGAGGTGAGTCCCAAGATATGCTGCTTCAAGAGATACAGAAAAGAGGTTACAGAAACCTGGTAATTGTACTAATTGAATAGTCTCACCTCAAAATTCATGCCCACCCAGAACCTCAAAATGTGATATCATTTGGAAATAGGGTCTCTAAAGATGTAATTACTTGAGCTGATACTTGATCAGCACAGACTCTAAATCCAATATAATTGATGTCTTTTTAAGAAGAGAGGGTGACACACAGAGATACAGACAAACTGGGAAGATGGCCATGTGAAGAAAAAGGCAAAACTTGAAGTGATGCAGCTAAAATCCAAAGAATGCCAAGGATTGCCAGCAACTGCCAGAAGCTAGAAGAGAGGCAAGAAAGAATTCTTCTTTCAGGGGGAGCATGGCCCTGTTGACACCTTAATTTCAGAATTCTAGCCTGCAGAACTGTGAAAAAACATTTTTATTGTACAAAAAGAACCAGATTGTGCTAATTTGCTATAGTAGTCCTGAGAAACTAGTACAATAATATTTATTACTGTCTTTAAAAAAAAAAAAAACCTCTAGTTCCAAGGTGGTAAGCACTCTGTTTACCTAAATGTGTTTGCTTTGAAAAATCCCAAGCTCACTTTGGAAGTTAGTATAATCTTGCTATCAAAATCTGATAGTACATAAGAAAAGAAAATTAGAAGCTGATTTAGTTGATTGCAAACAATTTTATATTATACTAATAAATATTGACATAGGTTTTATAATGTATCAGGTACTTAGCTAATTCAAAGACAATTCTTTCTGGGTTATTTCGCTTAGCATAACTCAGGCAGAAAAAGTTGAAAATCATATAATATCACTTATATGTGGGATATAAACCTAAAAGCAACAAATGAACAGAACAAACAAACAGAGACCCATGGACATGGACTATAGACTAGTGGTTACCAAAGGGTAGGGGGTGGGAGGAGGGGGGAGGTAGACAGGTTAAAGGGTGTCAAATATGTGGTAAAAGAAAGAAATCTAACTATGGGAGGTGAACATGCAGTATAAATATATATATGCTTTACTGTTAAAGTATACAGCTGCAACTTTTAGATTTCTAATTAATTAATTTTTTAAAAATACTCTAACTATTACCTCCATTTTACTGATAAGGAATTTAGGCATAGATGGGATATGTGGCTTAACCAAGGTCATACAGATAGCTAACTAAATCCAACAGTTCATTATAAAAAAAAAAAAGTTCACATCATGTTCAAATTAGGTTAATCCCAGAAATGTAAAATTTGTTATACTTAATCAAACTCATCAATGCCATTTATCTCATTATTATAGTGAAGGATAAAACTCATATTATTTAAATGATCCAAACAGATTGTAATAAACATCAGGACCTTTTTATTTTTTCAAAAATCTTAGCAAACTAAGACTAAAAGGGAACTTCCTTGCATTATATATTAAAACTTTATAGCTAACATTATATATCAAAACCTTATAGCAAACACTATACTTAGTGGCAAAACATAGACGGTATAATCTTTAAAGTATAAAACAATATTCAATATCATTATGACTGATTCATATAGTACAAAAAATGTCTTACCAATAATACCAAAAGGAAAAATAAAACTACAAGAGAAAGAAAAAAATCATCATTATTTGCACATATGATCATTTCTTAATGAAATGACAGAGTTATCACTAAAGAAGCAATTAGAAGTAAGAAAGTTCAGAAATTTGGCTGGACATACAACCTAAAAACTTAATAATACCAATTTACCACAGCAATAAGCAACTAGAAAATTAATTTAAAAAAAGAAAAAAAACTATAAAATATCTAGAAATTAACTTAACCAAGAATACATAATAATTCCATGGAGAAAATATTAGAACTCTGGTAAAGGTCATACTAGATGATTTATAAAATTAAATACATATTCTATTCTCTTAGATAAGATGACAACATTATAAAAATATTCTTTCTTCTTAATCTATAAATTCAATGTAATGTCAATCACATTTCCAGTTGGATTTTTAAGAATTAAATAAATTTGTTCTATTATTTAACAGAAGGAAGAAAACTTTGAAAAAGATGAAAAAACAAGGGCAAGCTGCTAGTTTTTACCACATACCTTTAAGTCATAATGGTAAAACAAAATTAAGATGCTGTCATAAGAACAATCATATTGACCAATGGAATATAACAGAGAGCTCAAGGACAAAGTATGTTTATGGAATACTTTTATATAAGATAAAGGTAGTATCACAAATTCATTGGGAAACAATGAACTATTTAGTAAAATGGTTTGGGAAAAGTGAATTCCTACTTAACCTTATATACCAAAGTAAACTACAGAAGGAGTAAATACTTAAAGGTGAAAGATAAAACTAGAAAGTTGGTAGAATAAAATGTGGAATACTTACAGACCTGAGGAGGGAGAAGACTGTTTAGAGAAAACTTCAAAAGCACAAACAAGGAGGAAAAAAATGAGTAAATTGTTTATATCAAAATGAAGAATTGCTGGTCAATAAAAAATACTCTGAATAGAACTAAGATGTAGCTGACAGAAGAAGATATTTTCAAAGTACATAAACAACAGAGGATTAATGTTTAGAATATACAAGAAACTCTTACAAAGCTATAATAAAAGACAACAACCTAAACAGAAAAATGAGCAAGAAATATAAATACTCAATTTATAGAAAGAGAAATCTAAGACACTGAGAAACGGATGAAAAGTCAAAAACAATTGGTAATTACAGAAATGCAAATTAATACATGTTACTGTAGACTGGCAAAAATTAGAAAGCTGAATAATGCTAAACTTTTACAGACATATTGGTAGATTTGAACCTTTGTCTATGGTGGTGAAAATATAGACTGGTGCAAAATTTCTGGAAAGCAATTTGGCACTAGTCTAAGTAAATATATGTACCACATGACCCAGAAATTCTGCAACTGGGTGAATATGCAAAAGTTCTCAAAAAAGTCCCTGAAGACATGACAGAATTATTTGTCACAGCTCTAGCAATGATGCCAGTTTCCTAGTCACCTAGGAAATACTGTCTGTCATCTAGGTAGGAACCCATCCAAGAGCTTAGTTCACGCACAACAGAATCCCACCACAAAGAGCTGAAAGATGGCTTGGCTTGGTCAGAGCTGAGATAGAAAGAAGGGCCAGTGCTGGATCTCACGCAGCAGTGAAAAATGCAGTGTCATCCCCAAAAGCCCCCTCAAAAACTCATACATGTGTCCCACAAAGAGTCAGTTTTTGGTCACTCACCATAGAGGGGGTGTTGACTGTAAATTACTATTAGTCA